>NC_132810.1:29282355-29497090 GCF_048594095.1 Paramormyrops kingsleyae | reverse complement strand
TATCCACAGCCACAGTGAAACACACTCTATCCAGAGTGAATCGACGGAAAACTGTTGGTCCAAGCAACATCCCAGGGCGAGTGCTTAAAGAGTATGCTTACCAGCTGGCTGTCATCCTCACCGATGTATTCATAAGAACATAAGAACTATACAAACGAGAGGAGGCCATTCGGCCCATCGAGCTCGCTTGGGGAGAACTTAACTAATAGCTCAGAGTTGTTAAAATCTTATCTAGCTCTGATTTAAAGGAACCCAAGGATTCAGCTTGCACTACGTTATCAGGAAGACTATTCCATACTCTGACTACACGCTGTGTAAAGAAGTGCTTCCTTAAATCCAGTTTGAAATGTTCTCCCGCTAATTTCCACCTATGGCCACGAGTTCTTGTATTTGAACTAATGCTGAAGTAACTATTCGGTTGAACAGCATCCAAACCTGTTAGAATCTTATAGACCTGGATCATGTCCCCCCTCATTCTCCTTTGCTTGAGGCTGAACAGATTTAGCTCAAATAACCTTTCCTCGTATGACATTCCTCTAAGACCAGGAATCATTCTTGTGGCCCTACGCTGCACCTTTTCTAAGGCCGCTATGTCCTTTTTAAGATATGGTGACCAAACCTGTACACAATATTCTATGTGAGGTCTCACCAAGGAATTCTATAATCTTAGCATTACCTCCCTTGACTTAAACTCCACACACCTGGAGATATACCCCAACATCCTATTGGCCTTTTTTATTGCTTCCCCGCACTGGCGAGAATGAGACATGGAAGCATCAACATACACACCAAGGTCTTTCTCATAATCAGCTACCTTTATTTCAGTAGGTCCCATAAAATACCTGTACTTTATATTTCTGCTCCCTACATGGAGTACCTTACATTTGTCTATGTTAAATTTCATCTGCCAGGTGTCAGCCCAGTCACTAATTAAATTAAGATCCCGCTGTAGCTGCTGAGCCGCTAGTTCAGTATCTGCTACACCACCCACCTTGGTGTCATCTGCAAATTTCACCAGTTTACTGTATATATTGGTGTCTATATCATTTATGTAAATTAGGAACAATAGTGGTACCCCACTATGAATGCAGGCCCACTGTGACATTGTGCCTCTTATAACTACTCGCTGCTTCCTATCTGTTAACCAGTTATCAATCCAGGTCGCTACAGTTCCTAAAATACATGTCGCTTTGAGTTTAAGTAAGAGCCTCTTGTGGGATACAACATCAAAAGCCTTTTGAAAATCTAAGTAGATGACATCATAGGCCTTCTTATCATCAACCTCCTGAGTAGCGTCCTCAAAAAACTCCAACAGATTTGTTAAACAGGATCTACCTCTCCTAAATCCATGCTGGCTATCCCTCAAAATGTTATTTGAGTCCAGGTAATCTGATTATAGCCTCCATAACTTTACCAGTTATACAAGTTAGACTGATTGGCCTATAGTTTGACAAATTACTTCTATCCCCTTTTTTGAAAATGGGCGTGATGTTGGCATGCTTCCAATCAGAAGGTACCACACCAACAGATAAGGATTTTTGAAACAGTAAAGGGTCGGCAAATAATATCCCTCATCTCTTTTAACACTATAGGTAAGATGCCATCAGGGCCCTGTGATTTATTTATTTTGAGCTTAGCTAGGCTTTGCAAAACATCAGCTTCAGTTATATATATATTAGTTATGGACGATGTTGGATTAGTAATAAGAACTGGTAAGTTACTAGTGTCCTCAACAGTGAATACCCGTGCAAAACTATCATTGAACTCATTTACTATATCAATGTCGTTTTCAATTATAAGACCCTTACTATCCTGCAGATTATTAATTTCAGCTTTTAGAGTTAAAATACTGGAAGAAACTTTTAACGTCATCCTTAGCCTCCAATGCGATCTTCCTTTCGACATTCCTTTTAGCTCGTCTAATGTCATTTTTTAACTCAGCCTGTAGATTTAGATACTCTTGCTTTATTCTGTCATCATCAGTTATTTTCCATTTCTGGAACAAAGCCCTTTTCCTCCTTACTTTATACTTTATTTCCCTAGTAAACCACCCAGGTTGCAATTTTCTAGATTTATTCTTGCTGGAAACAGGTATGAAGTCCTCTTGCACTTGCAATAATGTATACGTGCTTTTAAAAAATTCCCATGCCTCTTCAACAGTTTTGTTTTTTAACTCCATCCAGTTCACAGTTTCTATTTTTAATCTCATACAATTGAAGTTAGCCTTCCTAACATTATATATTTTTGATTTGGACTTTGCTCTTCGGGCACTAAACTTAACCTCAAATTTAACCATGTTGTGATCGCTACTGTCAAGTGGTTCTAAAACATCAAATTTACCAATCTTGTCCTGGTTATTAGAGAAAACAAGATCAAGAATGGCATCTCCCCTGGTAGGGGTGTTAACAAACTGAGTAAAAAAACAATCCTGTACTAATTCCACCATCTCCAGTTCATTTTCAGAAGAGCCAGTGACAATGTCCCACTGCATCCCTGGTAGATTAAAATCACCCATAAGTACCACATCATTTTTATTGCTCATAATCCTAATATCACTGTATAACAATCTGCTTTCCTCGGCAGCTACATTAGGTGCTCTGTAACAAACACCGACAATTAGGCTATTTGAGTTTTTAGCATCTAATTTTACCCATATAGCTTACGTAGTTTTACTTATATTGTCACGCCCCGCTCCGTCCGATCCTAATGTGTGCCACGCCCACCTCGTTACCTCCTGTTTCTGCCTGATTGTTCCCACCTGTTGCTCGTTACCCATAGCTTGTCTTTTGTATTTACTCCGTGTCTCGGTTTCCCCAGATCCATCATTGTAGTGTCCGTGGATGTCCCTGCGTGTTTGTCTCTTGCCTATTAAACCTCTGATTACCCGTGAGTACGGCTTGCTCTCCTTCTTCCCTGCTCACCTGCCTGACGAAACGTGACAGATATCAGTAAGCTCCCTTGCCTGCAAGTTTTCCTTTACATATACTGCAACACCACCTCCCTTCTTACCTATACGGTACAACGTGTAACCATCCATATTATATTCTTGTCCATCCTTTTCTCTCAACCACGTTTCAGTTATTCCTATAATATCATAAGAGTCCGATGAGATAAAAGCCTGTAAATCATGAATTTTATTCCTAATACTCCTGGCGTTTAAATACAGACAACAAAGGGTAGGCCTATTACGTTTCCCACTTATAATGTGATTTCCGTTTCCCCCCACTTACATACTTAACTAACCTCCCTGCCCCCCCAGTCCCTAGTTTAAACATTCCTCAACTACTCTACAAATACGCCTTCCCAGTACACTGGTTCCCCTCCGGTTCAGATGCAACCCATCCGGCTTGAACAGGTCCCACCTGTTCCAGAAGGTCCTCCAGTGCCCCATAAACCTAAACCCCTCTTTCCTACACCATCCTTTTAGCCACGCATTTAATCTCCTTATCTCAGCTAACTTAGCCTGACTTGCGCGTGGCACGGGGAGAATTTCAGAGAATACCACCATGGACGTTCTGCTTCTAAGCTTATTGGCGACTTCTATAAATTTATCCTGCAGAACAGCCCTCCTACCCTTGCCTATGTCGTGGGTGCCAACATGCACCATGACAACTGGATCCACCCTAGCTGGGGCCAAAAGCTTGTCCACACGATCTGGAAGGTCTCCTACCTGGGCACCAGGCAGGCAAGACACCGTACAGAACCCTCTATCACGCGTGCACACATAATTGTCTACTCCCCTAATAATTGAATCCCCCACTACCACAACCTCCCTCTTCCTGGGGGGAGGGGGCTCCTCAGTGCCCAAGGGCCCACCTGCCTCCCCATTCCCTTCCGGCTCTAAAGCTGGGAGCACCTGAAACCTGTTAGACACAGACACCTCAGGTGATGCCGCCTCTGTAACGTGTGTACGCCTTTTCCTGTGTCTACGACCTACGGTCACCCAGCTCTCTCGACCTCTCTGCTCTTCATTCTCCCTCCTCTCCGCTAGTGGCGTACACGCCATCTCCCTAAACGGCGTATTAACTAGCTCCTCTGACTCACTGTTGCATTGGATGAGAGCCAGTTGCTCCTCAAGGTCGCGAACCTTGACCATGAGTGAGTCCACTAGCTTACATCGCTCGCAGATGAAGTCCGACATGACACTACCGTCCAGAAGGGTAAACATCTTGCCCTTTAAACATATTCTTTTATAATGTTCCTGCAAATGTTTCAAACTGCATTTTGCAATGTCTTTACTTTGATGTCAAATTACAAACTTAACATAAATCTGACATAGTACATTAAAATTAAGATGAATGTAATGCCAAAACAAATATATAACAAATAATTTATTTGCCATGAATTAAGCTTATGATATTGAATGAAATGTGTGACCATGCCCCAGTCAGTGAAAATGTGTTCCCTACCCCTAGACCCCAGAGGGTTAAAAGATCAGTAAGCCCTTGTGCCTGAATGACTACTAGCTAGTCACACTAATGTCAGTGGTCATAAAGGTTTTTGAGAGACTCATTAATGATTTCATGATATCCTCCATCCCAAACTCTACAGACCCACTCCAGTTCACCTACCACCCCAACAGATCTACAGAAGACACCATCTCCCATGTTCTGCATACCTCCCTCAGCGATATGGACAAGAAGCAAGGGAACAATGTGAGACTGTTGTTCTGCATTCAACACAATAGTTCCCCACAGACTGTACACCAAGGTGAGGAAGCTAGGACTGAACAGTGTACCTGGGTCTTCAACTTCCTCACAGGCAGACCACAGGTGGTGAGCATAGGTGGCTGTCTCCAACACTATCACACTCAACTCAGGAGCTCCTGAAGGATGCATGCTCAGCTCTCTCCTCTACAGTAGAGACTGTGTGGCCACACACAGCTCCAACTCCATCATCAAGTTCGCTGATAACACAGTGGTGCTGGGTGTCATCTCCAATGATGATGAGACAGCCTACAAGGAGGAGGTGGATATCCTGACATCGTGGTGCCAGGAGAGCTGCCTCCAACTTACTGTCAGCAAGATAAAGGAGCTTGTGGTGGACTTCAGGAGGAGTAAGGAGTGCTCATACTCCCCCCACCCCCCCCCCCCTTTACATCAACGGGACTGCAGTGGAGTGAGTGAGCAGCTTCAAATATCTAGGCGTAAGCATCACTGAGGATCTCACATGGACAGAACACATCCAAGCCCAGTCCAGCAAGGCAGCGTCTTTACCACCTGAGACAACTGAGGAAGTTTTGGGTTTCTCCAGCGATTCTTAGGACTTTTTACTCTGGCACTGTGAAAAATGTCCTGACCCAGAACATCACATCCTGGTACGGAAACAGCTGTGTACAAGACAGCAGAGCACTGTATCACATCTTCTCTACTGTGTCTGCAGGACATTTATGCCAGCAATGCCGGAGCAGAGCAACCAGGATCATCAGAGACTCGTCTCATTGCAGAAACTGTTTGAGCTGCTGAAATCAAACAGGCGCTTTAGGGGTATTATGGCAAATACAGAGAGACCTAGCAGGAGCTTCTATCCTCACACCATAAGACTTCTTAATCAGGACATGCCACCAGTACATCCTTAATATACACAACTCGTGTAAGCTCTTCCTACCTGTCACCAACCTGCTATATTAACAATTTGTAAATTACATATCCATCTTTGCTTATATTTATACTTATGTCACCTGCAACAAGACACACTGGACTTTAAATACATAGTTCTAACATATGCACATGTACAGTTTAAACCTTAATATTTTCAATATTAGAATAAATTCTATATTTCTCTATATTATGTACATATTTTATTCTTAATTTTTTAACTTTTAGTTTATTGTAAGATTTTTTAATTTAATTCTATTTTTGATTTGCAGGCTAAGGGTCGTTCAGGGTACATTTCATTACATGTTGTGCTTGTATAACTATGTATGTGACAAATAAAGAATCTTGAATCATTATTATTATTTAACTGTGTGCTAATTTCTGCTAGCATGTCTGTGAGATTTCATGGTATGGAAGTATCAAATGCTAGCAGAAATAGCATTTGCTTGTGTAGCAGGGTGGATTACCTGCTGCGTTTGAAATGTCTTTGCCCTGCCCATTCAGCGTGCTCTTAATTAGTTGTGTTCCATATAAAGAGAGCAGTTTGATACCTCTTGAGCGTGTGCTTGGTGGTGGGGTGATTGCTTCCATTGGCTAGCAGGCTGTTTCTTTTTGACACTTGGGACCCAGCATCGTTGTTTGACTGCTGCTGATGCAACATGAGCAGTGGGCCTGTAAATTTTTAAGATTGCCCCCTGTGCCATCCACCCCTGGCTACTCTTAGATGGATGGTCATGTACTCCACCTTGTTACCAATGCCCCACCACTTGTTGCTGGATTGTTGCCTGTTGTCGAGATATGTTTTAATGTAATGTATGGTACTTGTGCAATCGTGGCAGGCTAGCTGGGTAACCATTTTATGTGGTTTATTAGTTTAGAGCTGTCTCTTGAGCGTTTGTTTTGTTGCTGTCATATGAATAACTTATCTGGTTTAATTATAGGGAGAAGAATTTAAGACGGGCTGCTGTTTCACTTCTGCATAATTCTGTTACCTGCTGTTTTTGCTTCTGCACTTTTTTACCTCCATATTTACAGTTTTATTCTTTTTAACTTCGTTTTGTTGTCGTTTAATGGTATTGGGTTTGTGCCGATTTAACAGTGTCCTGGATTTGTTAAATTGTATGTGAATTTGATTTATGTTTTAACTTATATGTTCTGAGTAGGTAAAGCTTAGTGGTGTGTTTTATGTTCAATGCCAATTGCCTGTTAGCTGGGCTGTAGTCTGAGGGGAGAAGGTTAGACAGCACTGAATTGTAGTGCAGTGTCTTATGTGCCTGTTACATAACTGCTGTGTTTTTGGTATGTGTGGGGAGCACGTGCGTGGTTTCCTGGTGAGGACACCTCCCTACTGGTCAAATACAACTTGTTAATCCTCTTTTCCTGGTGTTTGGATCAGTTTGAGCCATTAAAGCCTGTTCTCAAGCTGGGCTAAGTTTGTTTCATAATTGATGTCTCCCTTTAGTATCACTCTGTATTAATTATTTTTGATACCTGGGGCCTGTACTACGAAGCGGGGTAACTGGCTTATCGGGGTAAGTTTGCGAGTAACTTGATGACGTGTGGTGTAACTTCACGATTAACCCGTACTACGAAAGGTGGGTAGGTTTTAGTCGAGACATGTTGCTATGGCAATTTACGCTAAGTCTCAAAACTGCTCCGAGCAGTTTTTGTTCTTGGTTAAGTCAAGGTTTCCGCGTAAGCCAGCCCTATATGAGCACCGCCCCTCCCACTTCAATTTCTCCGAAGACAATGCCGGCGTACCTGGATGATCCGTATGACATTGGTGTGCAAATTATGGGGGACTCTCTCTGTTAATATGTATGAAATGGAGCAATGGCATATAATATGCATACAATGTATTAATTAATAACTGTTACAGAGAAAGTTATTCTGAAAACCCAAGGGGTGTGCATTGTTCCCTGTTGTCCACTGATCAAAGCACACTTCACTAGATGTGCCCGTCTTGTCTAGTTTTAAAGTTAGTAACCCATTCATGTATTGTCGACTGCACAGTATTATGAGTATACGGATACATTCGAACTGTGAGGCCGCGCGTATGGAACCGTCCTCACTATGTTAAGGGGACAGTGGCATTTTACCACAATAATGAATTGTTTTGGTATCTTTCTCCCAAGGTTTTTGTTTGCAGGATCGGCAAGGGTGGAAGCAGATGGGCGCGCACATATGGAACCTACGTAGAGTCTTTATTTATATGTATTGCCCTTTTGTCCCTTGTGGTAGGGTGGTACCCTTATATCCAGAGGGGAATGGTAGCTCCCAATTAGAGGGGCGGGGACAAGGGTTTATAAGATGGTGGAAGGGTTAGTTTCTTTTTTTTTGGGGCCCAGCTACTTGTGTGCTCTTGGAGTGGGAGGTCCTTAGGTGTGTGGGGACTAGAGGCCACAGTTCAGTTTGGTGTACTTGTTTTTCTTGTTTGTTTGATAGTTATTTGTATTAGTTTTCCTTTGTTGTTTTCTTTATTTTTTCTCTTGTTTTTGGAGCATTTTTTGGGAGAAGCCAAAACATGAGCTGATGCCTAAATAAATCACCAATCCCAAGTTTTTTTTTGGATGTTTTGTTGTCTTTGCCCGACCCTGAGACCTCTCGACACCTTACCCCACGACACGAACATTCAAAAATTAATAAAAATTCGCATGTAAAGCAATCTGGGAAACAAAGGGGTGTGGAACAGTCGCCATGAGCCCAAAATACTAAACCATCATGTCACAGGCTGAAAGGACCTATTATATTAGCTATTAACATGATTTGACACAAATCACAATGTTTTGAAGCAGAAAAATAATCGGTGTGCATCGATGTCTGTGTACTGGACATCAAAATTCTGTCATTAAAAACGCCCACTTTACTTCCGTAAAGATATTAAAGCCAGAAAGCCTCATATTCCATATTCAGTTAACTTAACCGCGGTGACAGGTTCCTAGTCGTTTTCTCACTACACATATGCTTCTGTTTTGTCCTGTTGTAAATCATTTAATTGTTTGTTAAACAGTGGCTCACCTTCTATTAAGTGTCATATGAACAGACACCTTTTTATTAGCTGTAAAACATAGAAACACGCTATTAGTGGAGGCGAGACACAACAAATCTTTCATAATGAGTAGAAATATAAATACAAAGCCCTACCACTTTGACATGATGTTTTTATATTTCATCTTGACTTGCTGCCACGTACGCTTTCCACTACTATTTGAAATCGGATCAGTTATTACTGACAACATTAAGTTTACATTATGAGTAACATTACAGTAATGGAACTTCAGGGAGCATTACATTACTTAGCAGCATATAATAGGTGACTTCTGAATTGTGTCGCATCTGTTAGCCTCTGTAATTATTAACAGTATTTCAATTCTTTTCATAAAACACTTAATTGTCTAATACTCAGTCGTGAGATATTTTAGACCACGTTTTATGACCGAGAAAATGTACGTATGCATTTTATCCGTCGTCAATACGTTGCCAACAAGCCTGCCTGCAGAGGTGGGTAGTAATGAATTACATTTACTTCGTTACATTTACTTGAGTAAATTTTTGGGGTAACTAGTACTTTTAGAGTATATTTAAAGATAGGTACTTTTACTTTTACTCAAGTACATTTTTAATGAAAAAACTTTACTTTTACTTCGCTACATTTGATGGCGTTCCTCCGTTACTGACAAAATTGTAATAAATATTAGATATATAAAATAATAATTTGTTTACGTGACTTGATCTGAAGTCTCGCGAGACGTTGGAGAGGCTGCTTCGCGAGAGTCTGCTACGCATCTCCTGCTTAAGTTCAGCGCGCGTTTAGAAAGATGATGGCTGAAGCAGAGGATGACGTGTGTGAGCTATCGAGGGCAGATCACCCGTGGCCTCAAATCAACTCTATTTTTTCACTTCAAGATGTGAGAAAGAACAGTTTCATAATGCGATGCAGGCTGTGTGCACCAAAAAAAAGCAGCATCGCTGCGTACAAAAATTCCAGCTTCAACCTGAAAAAACATGTAGCGGTAAGTGTCAATATGATGCCTATTTGAACCCTATTAATGGTCATTTGGTAACTATGGGCACTTTGACCTTATAGTACCATATTTCACACACTGTCCGAATGTTTTTCCTCATATGCGCGCTTGTGCAAGCAATGACAAATATCTTGTGAACCTTACAAACAACACACGTTTGTAAAAAAACATTCATTCTAAACGTCGGCATGTTTTCATATCCATTTTCCAAAAATCTAAATAAATTGAAGTGCATACTGTGACGTTATACACAAATTTGTACACTTCACTAAAGGTTTTATTTGTGACACTTCACCTAACGTTAAGTGCAGAACATGTACAAAATGAAAACGTCATTGCATTTTAATTTATTCCTATCTAATGAATGCATGTACGTAAAATGTAAGAATAAAGTAAATAAATGTTTTTAAGGAGTCTGCTTTTAAAAGGAAGAGTTGCTTAGCCCAGCATATTATTCATTCACACCATTAATCACAAAACATATACATAATAATTCATATATATATATATATTAAAATTTACTTATACTTTAGTCATATATTATTTTTACTTACTGCTATTTGTCCAAAGTGCCCATAGATACATAATTACCAATTAATTGATGATTCAAGTTTTAATGTATAATAAAACCAAATGTAACCTAATCTGCATATATATATATATATATATATATATATATATATATATATATATATATATATATATATATATATATATACTGTATATATGATTATTTCATCAGAGGATTCACCCAAAGAAGCTAAAAGTTTATGAAGAACTAATCAAGTCAAGAAAACGAGCATCATACTCTGTTGATGAACCTAATTCAAAAAAGAATCCAACGATCATTAGTGCCTTTTCCAGCCCTGCAACGAAGGTAACACAGGCAGTGATTGACAAGCTGCTGATCAGTTTTATCTGTGAAGGAAGCCAGCCATTTTCTATTGTAGAACTACCATAATTTAGGAAAATTACAGAAACCTTGCAACCTCAGCCTTCTGTGTTGGTAGTAGTGGTGGGCCTGTTTGCAAAAAAGCTAGCCAGAGACCGCTTTGTTCTCTTGGCTGGTGCACAAGCATCTCCCATGACTTCTTTTGTGGACTCCTCTTCCCTTACCACATCAGCTCTCTCTCCCTTAAGCATCTCCAACACAGCTCTCTCTTTGATGTATTCTCTCTTCTCCTCCATAGTGTACTGAAGCTTAAATCTTGGGTCAACGAGGCATGCCATGTCAAGTAGATCATCCATGGTTGGGTCATCATACTTTTTGTTAAGGTATCCCATCACTGTTGTCTTTATGGTCCTGGTGAGCTCTGTGTCATCCTTTGACTCCTTCAAGATGGAGGTGTTGAAGAGATGCATCACCGGTTTTAGGAATGATACACTGACATAGGATTCACCGGACAATGCATCAGTGAATTCGAGGAGTGGGCTTAGAGCTGCATCTATAGACTCTAAAACATCTACATCTTGCCAGGTAGGAATCAGTGGCCTGGTCTTCTTGTCCTTTGACAGGACCTCTGTGATGGCCCTTTTCTGCTCCAGAACCCGCTTCACCATTTGTTGACGGGAGCCCCATCTTGTTGGTGTTTCACTGATGAGTTTGTGCTTTGGCAAGTGATACTCCTCCTGAGCAGTTGCCAGGTCCCGTTTCTTCTTCCATGAATAGGAGAAGGCAGCCACTACCTTTTTACAGACTCCAATAGCTCTGTCCACTCGCTTGTCTTGGTTAACTTTCTCTGCAAACAGAGAGAAAAAAAATGATTCCAGATTGCAATAGTTATCATTTGTATTTATATTTCAACTACAATTTATATTGTTATTATTATTTTTTTATTAAGAATATTATTTTGCAGAAAAATTCACAATTCTGCTTATTTAATAATAATAATTTATCTAATTATTTTCACATCTGATTTGGCAAAAAAAAGTAAACATCTGTTCCCCATGCCAGTAAAACACATTTGAATTTAATTGAGAGAACTGTGAAGAATCTATACAAATATGTATGTCTTGACTAAAGACTAAATGAATTCCCTATAAAATCGCTTAAAAAGAGGGAAAGAAATCATAATAAAAATTATGCCACTACGCCAATTAATTATTAATCCTCTTCCAGGAGGTGCTGTTTCCCACATTTTCCTGGTAACATTTGGACACAAAGTAGCGCAGTGGTCATGAATTATAGTAAAAATTAAATGAAAATGACAGAAACTTTTCTGAATACAGTAAGTTTCCTTTTTAGACACATTCATTTTAAAAAAAAAAACAGCGCCACATTTTTATTTAGCGAAGTCAAAGCCTTTATGAAAATCTATTTGAAGCGGCCAGCGCTGATATAATGGCGAGCATTTGCATGAACTGTGTATAACTTACCAATGGCCGAGTTCAATCGATGCCCGAAGCATTGTAGTCTTGTCCATCCATTCAACTCAGCGGCTTTGATGATATTGGTCCCACTATCTGTGGTGATGCAGACCTGTTTTTCGTCGCTGAGTCCCCAGGAGGCGAGCGCATCTGCAAGTCCGGCTGCAATTGCTTCGCCCGTGTGATCCTCTGGAAAGTAGACCGTCTGGAGGCATAAGCTGACAAGATTCCAACCTTTGTCAATAAAGTGGACTGTCAGGCTCAAGTACGGTTCCGAGGTTCGACTAGACCAGAGGTCAGCTGTGGTCGCAAAATACGACACTGACTTAAGTTGCTCCTCCACCCTGTCCCTAACTTCACTATAAAGTGCAGGTATAGCCGTGCGTGAAAAATATTTTCGACTAGGGAGCTCGAATCGGGGGTCAATGACTGACATCATTTTTCTGAAGCCCACGCTATCCACCATACTAAATGGCATCATGTCCTTAGCCAAGAAGTTTGTAACAGCCCTAGTAATGTCTTTATGATGTTTAGACTGTTTGTCATAAGGTAGGAATGCAGCCATCTGTGTTTGCTTCATTGACTTCTCTGGTTTCAGTGTCGGGGAGGGGGATGGAGGTGGTGGTGATGGTCCGGGGACAGGTTGGCTTAAACTTTTATGATGCCTCATCTTCTGACTCTCAGTATGTTCTATCGGGTGGAACTGCTTCAAATGGTGGAACAGATTTGATGTGTTCCCGCTGCTAGTCGGCACCACTCTCCGGCACATTTTGCAGAGCACCGAAACCTGAAGTTTATCCGAACTTAAAAAGCCGAACCACTTCCACACCACTGAATTAGTCTTTCCTGTCTTATCAACTATTTCGTCTGCCTTCTTACTTATGGAAGCTTGTTCATCCACATCTGTATTGCGGTCAGGGGTACTCATTTTGTTGCTAAAACTTTCCGCGACGGAGCTTAACCAACTCCTGCTGAGCGCTGGCAGCGTGTCTGTGATGTACATCATCACGCAATTCTGTTCTGCTCTTTCTGACGGCTGAGCACTGAACGTCATTCAGTGACAAATTGCGTGATGACGTACATCACAGACACGCTACCAGCGCTCAGCAGTAGTTGGTTAAGCTCCGTCGCAGAATATTTTAGCAACAAAATGAGAGATATATATATATCTGATAATATATATATATAATTTTATACATTAGCATTTGTCACTGAATGACGTTCAGTGCTCAGCCGTCAGAAAGAGCAGAACAGAATTGCGTGATGACGTACATCACAGACACGCTGCCAGCGCTCAGCAGTAGTTGGTTAAGCTCCGTCGCGGAAAGTTTTAGCAACAAAATGAGATATATATATATATCTGATAATATATATATATAATTTTATACATTAGCATTTGTCACTGAATGACGTTCAGTGCTCAGACGTCAGAAAGAGCAGAACAGAATTGCGTGATGATATATATATATATTCAAATGTATATCGAAATATCGGAAATGTGTTTAAAAATCGTATCACCGTTATTGAAAAAAATTCTATCGCGATATATATTGATATCGAATTATTGTCCAGCCCTACCTTCCAGACATCAAAAATGTGCCTGCCATTTACTTAATCTTGTTGCTACTGTTGATGCTTCAGCAGCAGAAGCTGGAAGTGATACGTATAAGAGACTATCACGGTCAGCTTTTGCTAAATGCAGTGCACTTTGGAACAAAACCAGCAGGTCAACCTTGGCTTTTGAAACTGTGGAACATGAGTGCAAACTGCAGTTTCTGCGACCAAATCAGACACGGTGGAACTCACTGTTTTTAGCTGTAGAAAGGTTGGTGCGTATTCAGAGAGAACAAGGAGAACAAGCAATCAGAAATATATGCACAACATTAAAGATAAAAATGTAAGTTGTAAAACCGGGTAGGATTTGTTGGTTTGGTGGGAGTGTTTATTTTCACCCAGCTTATCTACATTTATTGTTATTATTAACCACTTGTGTTTTATGGTACAGGCTGAATACAGCTGAGTTGGGATTTCTGGCGGAGTACGCTACTGTAATGAAGCCAGTTGCAATGGCTCTCAACTTACTCCAAGGGGAATCATCAGTTCATATGGGTTTTCTGCTGCCAACAATTTATCAACTGCAGGACAAGCTGAAGAAGCTGGAGTCATCATGTAAAGTGTGCCAACCCCTCCTTAAGGCCTTACATGGAGGTATTCTCAAACATTTCGGAGAGGTCATGAAGGAACCAGAGCTTATTGCTGCAGCTATACTGCTTCCAAAGTTCAGAACTGCCTGGACAACAAACCAAAGCATCTTGACAACAGGTAATGTATCTGTCAATTCATGTGTCAATTTAAATGTTATTTATTTAACCTTGAGATAAGATCTTCTCTCTATTTTTGTTTAATTAATAGTGAGTTACAGTGTAAAAAGTTATAAGGTCTGGACTGGTAGTGTGAATAAAATATAGGACATATATTGTAAAATGTAGGATTATGAAGGTAAAGTGTCTAAATCTGTCTCGGCACAGGGCTAGACTACATAAAAGGTCAACTGGAGAACAGTGTGGAAAATGATGCCCTCTGCTACAGCAGCCCTTCAGATGAAGAGGACTTCTTTGCATCTATGAACACAGGGCAGTCAAAGACAGGAGAGCTGGAGAGGTACCTTTCATGTTCATCAGCTGGAGGTATGGATCTGTTACACTCCTTTCCAAAAGTCAAGAATTTGTCTCTAAAAGTAAACACAGCCATCCCAGCATCTGCAGCCTGTGAGAGACTTTTTAGTCATGCCGGACTCCTGCTCACAGCTAAAAGATCAAGACTGCATTGCAAATATCTTGAGAGCCAATTACTGCTGAAGTTCAACAGCAAAATTCTGTAAAACTGATTGATTGTTCAAGAAAGAACAAATGACAAAATAAACATTTACATACTGAAACGCAAACACACATAAACAAGTTCATACACAAACATAATAACAAACACATACTCTGCACACACACTTTCTCTTTTGTTCTCTGTTAGCTTGTTTAAATGCAGATGCTGACAAATTTTGTGTTGTGAATGTGAAAATAAAGACAGAGCTAACAGTTAGAAAAACATCTGGGTGTGTTTGAAATTTTATTGCAAATGACAGTTTATGTGATGTTAATGTGCCCATCACAGGACTGAGATAGGCTACTTTACTTCAGCCTATGTTTTATATAAACAAAACAAAGAAACTTTCAAGGAGAGGTGTGTGGAAGCTTTCCAAATAGTTTGAAATTCAAGGTTTTCGCTTCATATCAATCAGATCAGCAGTAACTAGTAACTAGCTACTTGAGTAGTTTTTCCATCGGATACTTTTTTAATCTTACTCAAGTAACTATTGGGATTGTTACTTTTACTCTTACTTCAGTAAATATTTCCATAAGTACTTTTACTTTTACTTGAGTACAGATTTTGGGTACTCTACCCACCTCTGCCTGCCTGCTTTTGTTGGCTGCAGTGGTATTGGACTTTCTTTACAGTGTTGATTTAAACTCCTCATAACCTTGTATAATTAGCATGCAGTCTTCCTCCGTGAAACATATGGAGATCGCGCTACGAGTCAAACGGTGCCTTGCGTTGCCGAACGTGCTCCATTTATGTGAACGCGCACAAACTCCAATGCAGTTAACTGGCGTCGTAGTACTGATTAGCCCAGATGGAGTCAACCTGATTTTGTCAACCTCGGGGTTAAGTCTGATTTGGTTAAACCCTCTTCGTAGTACAGGCCACTGGAGACATGACTCTGCCTTTCTTGGTACACGAACCTGTTTACCAACAGCAACACCTGCATGCTCTTGGCCCCTCCATGCCACACTTGCACAAATTTTCATTATGAATCCATTCCATTCAGCTGTTCTGTAGTACTTTTTAAGTATCCAAGTTATCAGGAATGCATCAATACATTGCAATGTGCAATACTACTAATAATGAACAATATATATATTAGTGCTGTCAAACTAAAAAATTTTAATCAGATTAATCACAGGGTTGCTGTGGATTAATTTAGATTAATCATGATTAAATATCATTCATTTTTAATCTATATTAATCACATTTCATTTTGCATGAGCAAACAGACTCAAGAAAAAAGGGAATATATATGCACTTAACATGTTTATTGAACATCTTGAACATGAGTCGGATGCATTCCATCTGCCACAGAAGTGCAATACCATGGACCCATATCAAAAAGCAAGATTTTTTGCTTAGGCGGACAACTTGTCGGATTTAAGGTACCTCAGTTTAAATGGTCTTTATCTTCATTCACTTACAATTAGCCCGAACTACCATAAATCCGACAAATAATCCGATATCATGAAATCCAATTGTAGCCCGGTTAATTGCCATTGTTAGCAATATCAGTTGATAACACATTACGCATGGTGCTTTACGTATAAAACTCCGTAGCAACACGTCCACAGATAACTTGGACGGTATAGTGCGTGCGACCGATTTAACGAGCCACAAATGAGAAGTAGTGCTTAAATACGGATCGGAAATACTCCCGTATTTACTTACCCGCTCCCCGCTCGGGCAGCGAACGTAACAACACAGAGGTGAAAACATAATTTAAACTATTGATTATATTAATAATTGAGTAATCTACCGCTTAATTTGATAATTAATTATGCAATCATTCATATAATATACATACATTACAATTTGCAAATAGAGGGAGGCAGGAACCAACCATGGATGATTCCAACCCATCACAGGGTGAACACTCGCTCACTCACACATGCAGTCAATTCAGGCACTCCAGTTCACTCAAGTTGCATGCTTTTAGACTGTGGGAGTAAAACAGAGAATCCAGCAAAAACACACAGAGAGACCATGCAAACTCTGCACACAGAAGGTAGTGGTATGTGATGGCAGCATTACTCACTGTGCCACCATGCCCCCCTCAATATTACAGCTGCATGATTTGCAGTGTTACTATTAACATTGCATATTGCGCACATGCGCAAGGACTGTAATAGTTAGCTCAATTATTTATGGTAAAACATTTTTACATTTTTATAGGAAACTGTAGCAAGCTTTGCAATTTTACTGATGGCTTGTTTACATTGTCTAGTGTATGTTTTAAAAAATCAGTCTAAAATTTACTGACACTCTATTTGCATGAACTGTGCTCTCTGAGACATTCATAGTCATTCTTGTCTTTGCTATTTGACTCACTCTAGACAGAAATCTAACAAAAATGAGTGAGGAGGAGAAAGTTACCAATAACTGGTCGACAAAAGACATTCATCTTCTGCTGAATGGAAATATTTGATGTTGAGTGAAAGCAAGTGATAGAAGTTCTATTTGAGTATAGTTGATTTTGGGTAATTTTTCCACTCCTTTGTTTTATAAACATCACAATATTTAGCACAAAAATTATAAATATCACAATGTAACCTTTCTACTATTATACTATTGTTCAATCCTACTCAATACACACATATATACACTCACCTAAAGGATTATTAGGAACACCTGTTCAATTTCTCATTAATGCAATTATCTAATCAACCAATCTCATGGCAGTTGCTTCAATGCATTTAGGGGTGTGGTCCTGGTCAAGACAGTCTCCTGAACTCCAAACTGAATGTCAGAATGGGAAAGAAAGGTGATTTAAGCAATTTTGAGTGTGGCATGGTTGTTGGTGCCAGACGGGCCGGTCTGAGTATTTCACAATCTGCTCAGTTACTGGGATTTTCATGCACAACCATTTCTAGGGTTTACAAAGAATGGTGTGCAAAGGGAAAAACATCCAGTATGCGGCAGTCCTGTGGGCGAAAATGCCTTGTTGATGCTAGAGGTCAGAGGAGAATGGCCCGACTGATTCAAGCTGATAGAAGAGCAACTTTGACTGAAATAACCACTCGTTACAACCGAGGTATGCAGCAAAGCATTTGTGAAGCCACAACACGCACAACCTTGAGGCGGATGGGCTACAACAGCAGATGACCCCACCGGGTACCACTCATCTCCACTACAAATAGGAAAAAGAGGCTACAATTTGCACGAGCTCACCAAAATTGGACAGTTGAAGACTGGAAAAATGTTGCCTGGCCTGATGAGTCTCGATTTCTGTTGAGACATTCAAATGGTAGAGTCAGAATTTGGCGTAAACAGAATGAGAACATGGATCCATCATGCCTTGTTACCACTGTGCAGGCTGCTGGTGGTGGTGTAATGGTGTGGGGGATGTTTTCTTGGCACACTTTAGGCCCCTTAGTGCCAATTGGGCATCGTTTAAATGCCACGGCCTACCTGAGCATTGTTTCTGACCATGTCCATCCCTTTATGACCACCATGTACCCATCCTCTGATGGCTACTTCCAGCAGGATAATGCACCATGTCACAAAGCTCGAATTATTTCAAATTGGTTTCTTGAACATGACAATGAGTTCACTGTACTAAAATGGCCCCCACAGTCACCAGATCTCAACCCAATAGAGCATCTTTGGGATGTGGTGGAACGGGAGCTTCGTGTCCTGGATGTGCATCCCACAAATCTCCATCAACTGCAAGATGCTATCCTATCAATATGGGCCAACATTTCTAAAGAATGCTTTCAGCACCTTGTTGAATCAATGCCACGTAGAATTAAGGCAGTTCTGAAGGCGAAAGGGGGTCAAACACCGTATTAGTATGGTGTTCCTAATAATCCTTTAGGTGAGTGTATATTTCGGGTGGTTATTATATATGATGTAACATTATGTGTAACATTACTTTGTATGATTCCTGTACCTCAACATAAATTTTGCAAAATAATCAAGCAAAGTGATGACAAAGACTAGGTTACTCCAAGAGGCTGAAGGGCATATTACTTATAGTTAACCATGGCTGACCTAGAATTATTGGGTGAGTCCCACAAACCTGAAATGTTTGTATATTCTTTCCCTTGAGCTTCCACACAATCTTTATTTGGACCCTCATCTGCTATGCTCCATCTTGCATATACCATATTGCCAAGTAACCAAGAAGGAATTTTTTTAATCAATGCTTTTTCAAAAACAACTAATCTTCACAGTGCTAAACTACAGGTTCATTACCTTTTTGTGGGCATTTGTACAACAATTAGAGTATTATTTGACCTTAGCAGTTAAATGTTTAATTGAACTAATTCAATGTCCATATTAAGTAATTTTGTATGCCATATACTAGCACTGGTAGCTGTTTGAAGAGAAACAGAAATTCTGCATATACAATGGCACACTACAACCAGCACAAGGAATATGTAGTAGGGGGAAAAAGATTAGATTTGCTGTCATTTGGCTTAAATAGTTAGTGTTTCTAGAAAGTATTGTCTTTTTCTTAAACCTTTACATTGTCTTAAATATTTATCAAATATAATAGCAGAAAACGTATTAAATCATGTATTACATTACATATTTATGTCGAGCAACATAGAGCAAATTTATGCTAGCTGAATGTTTGCGTCATTCAAAGAATTAATAACAATCTCGAATGGCCAGTGATGGGTACAGTTTAATCACTGAGGAAAACATTCAGGTAGCTTCAGCAAAAACAAAGGCATCAACCAATGCAGAAAGACTGGGCACCCTTGGTTCTGTGAACCTGGCATGATTTCACAATTCACAATGTAACAAGTTATTCATACTGTAGTAAGTTAAGCTAAGCTAAGGTATACTTTATTGATCTCAGGGGAGCTCATTTCTCTTATTTCCACAATATTTGTGCATGTGTGTGTATGTGGCACGGTGAGAGGCACAGCACTTACATGAGTTATAACAGCCTCACAAATGTAGTTTCATGTGGATGAGAAAGTGATGACACTAAGCAAGTTGCAAAACATAGCTGCAGAGAACAGAAATCACAGCAGTCAATTACATGTGGCTAACAAAAGGATTATAAGTTCTGTTTTGCTGTTTACCACCATGATTGCTGTAGTAAGCAGACTAATGTCAAGGGTGTTTTGTTTAATAATGTGATGTTGCAGGTGAAAAATAGACATCAAATTTAACCTTAAACTCTAACTTTAAAATCCCAGGTAATTGGATAAGAATAATTATACTTTTCAGTTACTAAGGCTTTCCCGTTTAAGGTAGAGTCTTTGTCTTTCCCAGTCTGGGCTTTTCCAGTTGGTGTACAGATTGTATATGAAACATCCATTGCTTGCAATCATAAGCCCACTATAGCTAAGCTGTGTTACAGCTGAATATTGGAGTGTTGCCAGAGGATTTGTCTCATGTGCCATGCTAAAGTAATGGTTTTAAAAAAGGTCTCAGTCAATCAAATACACACATACACACACACACACACACAAATACACAGCACTGTGTCAAAGAAAATGATGTTTAAATGATCTTCAAGTTTGTTGTTTGTGTAAAACTATGCTATTATGACTATAAGTTTGTCAGCTAAGCCATTTCAAAGCCAAATTGCACCAAACCAAGATTTATACTGAACCGTGAACCGAGTACATTGTACAATACATTTACATATGTGGTGTAATATCTTCCACACCTTGACAGTCAATATTATTTGCATCATATGAGGGGTGGTTATAATTTTTGGCTCATCAGTGTGCGAGTGTGTATGTCTGTGAGATAAATATCTTAAGATGAATTTGATAAATAATTACTGTCAATGAATAAGTAAATATTTGGTTAAACATTGAAAAAATACTATGATACATTGTTAAATGCTGCTAAAGAGACTGGAAGACTAGCTAGGTGGTTTCTACCCACTGGCAGTAGTAGAGAGAATCATACAGCATATTACTAGCCCAAGAACAGAACAAAATTCTAAGTTTGATGACTACTCAATGGCTACATTCACACTGCAGGAAAAATGTGGCCCAAACCCGATTTTTTTGCTCATATGTGACTCAGATCGCATTTTTTCATGACAATGTGAACAGCACAAATCACATGGAATCCAATTTTTTCAATTCTGATTTGGGCCACTTCAGTATGTGGTCATAAATCGGATACAGGTCTAATTTTTTGCAATGCCACCTCAGTCTGAACAGCGAAATCGGAATTCATGCAACTTTTATGCAGGGGCAAAGCCAAAAGGGTGGCAATTGTCACCCCCAACAGAGCCCTTGCCACCTCCAGTGCCACCCCGCTGAAAAACTGTAATTTCTGAGTGCCCCCGAACACATCCTGACACAGCAGTACCTTGTGCGTGCTGCTTACTGACATAAAAGTTCTGGCAGTGGCACGTGTTCCTACATGATCCAAAACACACCCGCAGTATTGATAACAGCAGAAGTTCCCTTGTGAAAAAAGTGTATGTCTTGAAAAGTATATTTAGCACAAAAAGTATGCTTTTAAGAAAGTGTATTATTTTGGGATGTTTTATTACAACTTAAAAGAATTTAAATTGCAATTAATTACTAATTGAGTTCATTAAAAATACATTAAGTGCTACTTGTGTGTGCTTTTTTGGCCATCTAAAGTAATTCAGTAGCATTACAAACATAACGGATTGAAAAGACAAGAAATACATTTGAAATGTAATTTAAATGCACTCAAGCATGTATTTTTTAGTGCTGTATCATTTAGATTAGAATTTAACTACAAGTGAACTTAAATCTATTTAAATTGTAATTACCCCATAAATAAAATATTGACACTAAATATGGTACTTTAAGTATACAGTGGTACCTCAGAACTCAAACTTAATCAGTTCAGAACTCGAATCGTATTTTATTTAGGGCTGTCAAAATTAACAGGTTAACGCGGATTAATCATGATTAAAAATTTTAATGCAATTAACCCATCTGCAGCGCAGAATGATTCAAAATCCCTGAAATATCTCTGTCAACCCATTTTGGGCAGTTTTAGTGCGTTCCATTTGCCCTCGGAACTCGCATTCCGAGTCGGATTCTGGAGTTTTGAAGCGGGAAGTGACGACATGCGCTCCCGTTTCTCGGAGATCCGAGAAATATCTCGGAGCAGCACAGAGGATCCCGAGTTCAGAATCCAAGATGGCTGTGCCCTTTATCAACAGAAGGGAAAGTTGTAGTTTTATACTGTTTAAGCACTACTTCTCATTTGTGGCTCATTAAATCGGTCGCACACGCTATACCGTCCAACTTATCTGTGGATGTGTTGCTACGGAGTTTTATATGTAAAGCACCGCACGTAATGTGTTATCAACTGATATTGCTAACAATGGCAATTAACTGGGCTAGAATTGGACTTCATGATTAGTTGGATTATTTGTCAGATTTATGGTAGTTCGTGCTAATTGTAAGCGAACGAAGATAAAGACCGTTTAAACTGAGGTACCTTAAATCCGACAAGTTGTCCGCCTAAGCAAAAAATTTTGCTTTTTGATATGGGTCCATGATATTGCACTTCTGTGGCAGATGGAATGCATCCGACTCATGTTCAAGATGTTCAATAAACATGTTAAGTGCATATATATTTCCTTTTTTCTTGAGTCTGTTTGCTCATGCAAAATTAAATGTGATTAATATAGATTAAAAATGAATGATATTTAATCGGGATTAATCTAAATTAATCCACAGCAACCCTGTGATTAATCTGATTAAAAATTTTAATCGTTTGACAGCACAAATTTTATTATATGATAATAATTACTGTTACTATCGATCATTGTCTAAATGTATTTTTACTGTCTAAATATATGTATTCAGCTAGTGTAAACATGCACGATGCTCTCACAGCAAGCATTACCCTTTATTTCCGCTGAGAGACTCATTTACCCATGCAAACAAGTTATCTTAGGTCAGTGTTCACGGTTCGACTTTCGAGATTCAGGTTACTATTGTTATTATTAATTTGAGTTGTATTACTATGGCGTAAGATCACTCTCAAAATGCATGTGCATACTGAAAATTATCACAATTGTGCTTTTAAATCTTCAATATAATACAAGATAGTAATTGTGATAACTATACTATATACTATAAATAAAACCCAGTCTTATTCTTACAGATGTTCCTTCGAGAACCACAGGGCAACTTATACTAAGTCAATGCACACATAAGTTGAAAACAAATCTACATCTACATCTGTCTCGATGTATGTCTAAATATTTAATGCTGTGTCTCTATTGCTGACCTTACAGCTACAGAGAGGATCCTTCTGCAAATGTTGGGGGAGTTGCAGAGCCAGGTCCAACACCTGACAGATTGTTATCCAAAGACCTCCCTTTTGGGGTAACAGTCCTGCAGACACACCATTAACAATGGCAAGTGCATTGTACAAAATTGCTTTATGATCTCTTTGAATTAAATTATTTTAGATTGATTTTGGAAATGTTATTTTTTTTCCTAGTCTAATAAAGTTTCATGGTGTATTTAAGTTTATATTTCATACCAATTATATTTCTAAGTGAATTACTATTAACTCAATTACAGAGATTTTTTAAATACTTTTTACAGGTCTTTCTATAAGAATCAATTATTTTTTCAGTGTGCAGAGGATGGTGGTCTTACACTGCAAGACATTGAGGAGTTGAACATCAAAATGCAGTTGCGAAATGTTGACTTTATGAACAAACTGGTATGGTATACATAGCTAATGCATGGATACTAAGAAATATAATATATACTTATATCATATTATATATATACATACACACACTACCCAAAAGTATGTAATAAATTTTGTACAACCAAACATCTGTTGTCACCTCCAGGTTTCCAAACTGTCGCTGGCTAGGGTCAAACACTAAAGAAAACAGTCTTGAGGATCTGTGGAAAGGTGTTTGCTCCCCAGTTAGCAGTTCATTTAAACTGGTGTGGCAGAGGGGACATAACACCGATGAAGAATACAAAACATCATAGATGTGATTATCCGTAGGTAAAACCAATGTTTAAGCAAAGGTAAAGTTTGACCTTTCAGGATAAAGTTTTTATCCTAAAGGTTTAAACACAATATAGATTTAACCTCCCCATGCACGCTACATAATTCTTTCCCATAGTTTTCATTGGTTTTAATGCCCAAAGTTGCTTTTTTTCAGACTGCAGATAAAAAAAAACAATCACAACGTAAAGGAATAACAATAAACTCACCTGTTCATGATTGACATTTACCATTTAATAAGGTCTAATGTAAGTGAATTGTGTCTCTTCTGTTTTTTAGTCTGCATTACGAAACCCACTAGTGTGTAGTCCAAATGAGGCTGAAGCTGAGACAACCATCAAAGAGTGGCTTGTGACAGGCTGACCACGTGTGTCCGATAGTTCTTTTCTTTCAGTATTTTTATTTTTCTGTATTTTTTATTTTTGTAACGTGTGCATTTTATATTTTGTGTGTGCATCCCTTAGCAGGGTCAACGCACGCAAAGCTCCGAGTCCTGACAACATTCCTGGTTGCATACTGAGAGACTGTGCAGCGGAGCTCACTGATGTCTTTACAGACATCTTTAACATCTCACTCAACCAGGCTGTCGTCCCCACTTGTTTCAAAGCCATTATTCTAGTCCCAAAAAAGACATCTCCCTCCTGCTTTAACGACTACCATCCTGTTGCACTTACTCCCATCCTCATGAAGTGCTTTGAACGACTTGTCATGCAGCACATTAAGTCTGTCCTGCCCCCCTCCTTGGACCCCTTCCAGTTTGCGTATTGGCCCAACCGCTCGGCCGATGACGCCATCTTCACTGCACTCCATTCAGCACTCACACATCTGGATAAAAAAGACTCATATGTCCGTATGCTGTTCTTAGACTTCAGTTCAGCATTTAACACTATAATCCCCCAACAGCTCACTCAAAAACTGGTCCAGCTGGGGCACAACACCTCACTGTGTAACTGGCTGTTGGATTTCCTTACCGGAAGACCACAAGCAGTACGGGTCAGCAGTAACACATCCAGCACCATCATTCTTAACACGGGGGTCCCTCAGGGATGTGTGTTGAGCCCCCTCCTCTTTACTCTGCTGACCTACGACTGCACACCGTCATACAGCTCCAACCTCTTCATTAAGTTTGCGGACGACACGACTATGGTGGGTCTCATTAGCAATAGTGATGAGACCGATTACAGAAGCGAGGTGAGCCGCCTAGCTGTGTGTTGCAGAGACAACAATCTCTCTCTGAATGTGGAGAAGACGAAGGAGATTGTTGTTGACTTCAGGAGAGCGCACACTCAGCACGCCCCTCTGACCATCAATGGTGCGTCTCTGGAGAGAGTGAGCAGTACGAAGTTCCTCACTGTTGAGACGGAAAACGTCACGATTACATCGCCTGGACGGAGCTGTTTCAACGCCGCTACGTAGTGCCAATGTGCAAACGACTGAAATGCTACTAGATACCGACCTTTCAAAAAACGTATCAGCGATGTAGCGCCGACATACTTGTGCTGACTGGGTGGTCACTAACTTTTCAGTTTTTAAGTTACTTAAGATTAATTTTAGTAATGCTAACAATCAACTTTTAATATACTTGAAACATTTAAGTGTTCTCTAAGCTGTATGAAATTGACATGCTCCAATATACTAAAATTGTTTGTTATTACTGTATGTCTTTTGAATGCACACATATCAACTAACTGCTGCATGTTTGCATATTACTGGCAATTTTTTACAAATTGAACAATCTCACATAAATCAGTTGCCAGCCAGCCCAGAAAATCCATTGCCAGAACAGACATGAAGCAAAAAAACAATGCTTTTTTTCCATCCAGTGGTACCTCGCAAGGACTAGGGTCACCGGGGCCCCACCCTGGAGCCAGGCCTGGGGGAGGGGCCCGTTGGCGAGCGCCTGGTGGCCGGGCCTTGGCCTGTGGGGCCCGGCCGGGCACAGCCCGAAAGAGGCACGCGAGACTGTCCCCAGGTGGGCCCACCACCCGCAAGGGGAATGTCAGGGGTTCGGTGCATTGTGGATCGGGTGGCGGCCAAGCGAGGCCCTGGCGGTCCGATCCCCAGCTGACAAAACTGGCTTTCGGGACATGGAATGTCACCTCTCTGGTGGGGAAGGAGCCTGAGCTTGTGCGTGAGGTTGAGAGATATCAACTAGATATAGTCGGGCTCACCTCAACACATAGCTTGGGTTCTGGAACCAATCTCCTGGAGAGGGGCTGGACGCTCTTTTACTTTGGAGTTGCGGCGGGTGAGCGGCGGGGTGGGGCTATTGGTGGCCCCACAGCTCGGTGCATTAACAACGGAGTTTACCCCGGTGAACGAGAGGGCTGTTTCCCTGCGCCTTCGGGTCGGGGATAGGTCTCTGACTGTCATCTGCGCTTATGCGCCGAATGTCAGTTCGGAGTACCCGGCCTTCTTGGATTCCCTTAGCGGTATGCTATTTGGCGTGCCGCGGGGGGATTCCATCGTTTTGCTGGGGGACTTCAACACTCACGTGGGCAATGACAGTGTGACCTGGAAGGGGGTGATTGGGAGGAACGGCCTCCCTGATCTGAATCCGAGTGGTGTTCTGTTATTGGACTTCTGTGCAATGCATGGTTTGTCCATAACGAACACCATGTTCGAGCATAAGGGTGTCCATAAGTGGACATGGTACGAACATGCCCGGGGCTACAGGTCGATGATCGATTTTATAATCGTATCATCTGATCTGCGGCCTTCCGTCTTGGACACTCGGGTAAAGAGAGGGGCAGAGCTGTTAACCCTCTGGGGTCTAGGGGTAGGAAACACACTTTCACTGACTGGGGCATGATCACACATTTCTTCAAATATCATAAACTTAATTCATGGCAAATAAATTATTTCTTATATATTTGTTTGCCATTACACTCATCTTTATTTTAATATATATTGTAAATATGTCAGATTTTTGTTAAGTTTGAAATTTGACATCAAAGTATAGACATTGCAAAATGCAGTTTGGAACACTTGCAGAAACATCATAAAAGTACATAGTAAGCAATGCTGGCAGTTTGTTTTGATCCCAGATATCTGATCACCAAAGTCTTGGCTACATGAAGATGACTAAATGGTGTAGATGCAACATTCATTTGGGTAAATAAATAAGAAAAACTCATGTCACTATTTCTGGCTCCTTTCATTGAATATGTAGCAACTTTCATGTGTATGAATGAGCCATTGTCACCTGGCCACGTCCCCAACCCCCTTTTATGGCGCTGAAGGGGATGTATCTGGATCGCGTTTCACCGTTGCGCTGTTAATCAAATTACCATGCGAATGCGATTTGAATAAGCGCTAATGCGGCTATTTAGAATGTGAATAGCAATATTCGGATTAGAGCGGTACTACACACCCCCGATTCAGGTAAAACAAAGTAAGATGACATGGTTTACTTTTTTGCCGATTTAACCTAATTAAAAAAACTTTAATACTTCCGACAATGGACGTTTTGAAAAGAAGACAGATTACGGATTTAGCCAGCGTTTTTTTCATGATTCTACATTAAGATTTCAGTGAGATATAAACTGAAATAGACGCGAAAAGTATGCGATGTCGCCAACGACATACTCGACCCCAGAGAGTTAACTGGTTCCACTGAAATAAAGGTAGCTGATTACGAGAAAGATCTCAGTATGTATGTTGATGCTTCCATGTCCCACTCTCGCCAGTGTGGGGAAGCAATAAAAAAGGCGAACAAAATGTTGGATTATATCTCTAGGTGTGTGGAGTTTAAGTCAAGGGAGGTGATGTTACACTTATATAATTCCTTGGTAAGACCCCACCTAGAATACTGTGTGCAGGTTTGGTCACCATACCTCAAGAAGGACATTGCTGCCTTAGAAAAGGTGCAACGAAGAGCTACGAGAATGATTCCTGGTCTTAGAGGAATGTCTTATGAGGAGAGGTTAGCGGAACTGAATCTGTTTAGCCTTGAGCAAAGGAGACTAAAGGGGGATATGATTCAGGTCTATAAGATTATAATGGGTCTGGATGCTGTTCAGCCAAATGACTATTTCAATATTAGTCTAAATACTAGAACTCGTGGCCATAAATGGAAATTAGCGGGAGAACATTTTAAAACAAATTTGAGGAAGCACTTCTTTACACAGCATGTAGTTAGAGTGTGGAATAGTCTTCCTGCTAGTGTAGTGGAAGCTAAAACCATGGGTTCCTTTAAATCAGAGCTAGATAAGATTTTAACAAGTCTGAGCTATTAGTTAAGTTCTCCCCAAACGAGCTTGATGGGCCGAATGGCCTCTCGTTTGTAAATTTCTTATGTTCTTTTCTTATGTTCTCTTATGTTGAGTGAGATGTTAACCCCCTGGGGCCTGAGGCCTTTTTTCCACTTTCGAGGTAGTCTGACATGCCTTGACATTTTAAAATATTTCACCTATCTAAAAAACACTTATCCCAAAGTGATACATTTGCTTTTATTCAGCACCAATAATCTGAGACCTCTTAGAATGTTATTATTCAATTTTTTGTTAAAATCAACTTTAAACATATACTTTTCAAAAACCTATTTTCAGACATGCTGAGAAATTGTAAAAAATCACATTATAGACATTTCTAGGTAAGACTTTTGAGCTCTGAAGCTTATAGACACAGGGGTTGGCTACACATAGGTGAAAGTGACATTCAGAAATTTTATATGGTTTGATTACTAAAGTGTTAGAACTTTGGAGTGACACTCTTTTTCTCAAAGTCAGTGGTCTTCACAATGAATATTGATGAGATAGGTGTCCTCACACCTGTAGTAGTTTGCATACTGTCAATGGCCCATCAGTCTGGAATGTCACTGCACCCCACACCCATCACTTTGGAAAGGCAGTTTGAAACGCAAGAAAAGTAGCAACAATAAAATCCCTTTCACAGTTTATTGATAGATGGAATGAAAAATGAAAAACTGTGACTATATAAATATAGAAAGCGATAAATATGATGCAGTGACTATTATTGACGCTCTGGGGACGAGGGCATCATCGACCGCGTATCTTTCTCGTGTATTTCAGTTTATATCTCGCTGAAATCATTATGTAGAATCATGAAAAAAACAGACTAAATCCGTTATCTGTCTTCTTTTCAAAACTTCCATTGTCAGAAGTATTAAAGTTTTTAAAATTAGGTTAAATAGGCAAAAAAGCCAATCGTGTCACCTTTCTTTGTTTTACTTGCGTCGGGAGCGTGTAGGACTGCTCTCAGCGGAAGATCGCTATTGACGTTCTAAATACGCTGCGTTTGAATCGGCGACCACGTGATTACAGGCACACAGGCTTAGGCCACTGAGCTATGAACACAGGTATGAGCTTCGCTGCTGAAAGTGGCAACACTGGCGCAAAGCTTCAGCGGCAGAGACGTATCCGTGTGCTATATTGTAGCCGATCAGTGTAAACACTACCCAGACATGTGCTCTTGTTTATTTCGGTTACAATGGGCGTATTCACATATTTCTTCACCCAATACTAACTGTCGGATTATCATGTTATTATCATGCGAATAGCGCGATTTGCAAGTGGGTGGGTGATCAGAGCCGCTTCGAGACGCAGACGCTTAAGTCAGTCACTCTTGTTCTTTCTATTCGTATCACGAAGCTGTAAAAATATATTTAGTTTCTACCTATATATATTTGAAAAGTAGACCGTCCAAAGTTTCTGAGGGTATTTTTAAAATGTGTATATGACAAAAACTCGTGGAGTTATTTAAACGGTCTCGCGAGAATTCTGTCAGATCCCGCCGGCGGGACCGCCGGTCCCAAGGGGTTAAGTTGGCTCAGGTGGCGGGGGAGGAAGCCGGTCAGACCTGGTAGGCCCAAGCGCATAGTGAGGGTCTGCTGGGAACGTCTGGCAGAGGCTCCTGTTCGCTGGAGCTTTAACTCGTGCCTCCGGCAGAATTCCGACTGCATGCCGGGGGAGGTCGGGGACATTGAGTCTGAATGGACACTGTTCCGGACCTCCATTGTGGAAGCGGCCGTACGGAGCTGTGGCTGCAGGGTGGTCGGTGCCTGTCGTGGCGGTAACCCCCGTACCCGATGGAGGACACCAGAGGTGAGGGGGGCCGTGAAGCTGAAGAAGGAGGCTTACCGGGAATTATTAGCCCAGGGGTCTCCGGAGGCAGCTGATGGGTACCGGCGGGCTAGGCGGAACGCAGCTCGGGCGGTCGCAGAAGCAAAAACCCAAGCGTGGGAGGAGTTCGGTGAGGCCATTGAAATTGACTTTCGGTCGGCCTCAAAAAGGTTCTGGCAAACCATCCGAAGTATCAGGAGGGGGAAGCAGCTTCTGGTTCCTACTATTTATAGTGGGGGGGGGGTGTTGACCTCAACTGGGGACATCATCCGGAGGTGGAAGGAATACTTTGAGGACCTCCTCAGCCCTGCCTCAGATACATCTACGCACACTGCCTTTGAGACATCTGAGGGCACAGAGCCCGGGGGTGCTGGGGGGGGCTTGCACATCACTGGGGCTGAGGTGGCCAGGGTGGTTAAAGAGCTCCGTGGTGGCCGGGCCCCGGGGGTGGACGAGATCCGCCCGGACAACCTGAAGGCTCTGGATGTTGTGGGGCTGTCGTGGCTGACACGCCTTCTCAACAGTGCGTGGAGGTCAGGGACGGTGCCGCTGGATTGGCAGACCGGGGTGGTGGTCCCCTTATTTAAGAAAGGGGACCGGAGGGTGTGTTCCAACTACAGGGGGATCACACTTCTAAGCCTCCCTGGGAAAGTCTATTCCGGGGTATTGGAGTGGAGGGTGAGATCGATAGTCGAATCTCGGATTCAGGAGGAACAATGCGGTTTTCGTCCTGGCCGTGGAACACTGGACCAGCTTTATACCCTTGCAAGGGTACTGGAGGGGGCCTGGGAGTTTGCCTATCCAGTCTACATGTGTTTTGTGGATTTGGAAAAGGCTTACAACCGGGTTCCCCGAGGTGCTCTATGGGGGGTGCTTCGGGAGTATGGGGTCCGGGGTCCGCTACCATGTTCAGGACCAGTATTTAGGTGACGACTAAGGGAATTTGACGACTTACAAGCAGCGATTTACACAAGGAATTTTAAAGGAAACATCATTAGGAAAAATCGGGACTTTTGCTTGAGCGTCGACTTGTGCACATTGACGAGTTACAAGCCGGCGACTTAGACCAGATCTACTGTAACACCAAATGGAAAACAACCAAGATACTTCCTGTTTGGAACTTCAGGAACCATCTCTTTATCTTTTTACTTCACTTTATTTTAGAGATGGGCAATCCGAATTTTTTCAGTTCCGATCCGATTCCGATACACAACTGCCGATACGATACAGATTCCAATACAAGAGCTCTTTTTACTTTGTTATACTTTATATATTAATTTTTTTTAAGCTAGATGGAAAAAATGTGACAAAAAATATTTAATTAGGCTACTACAAACATACATAACGTACTGTTCCACCTCGTTTTTTTTAAGCATTTTTGAGACATTTGCAGTTCAATATGAATATCTTCAAAGCAAAATACACTATTTCTAAGTACATAAAAGCATAATAAAAGTGTATTTAAAAAAATACATGTGTGAAGGAAATGCATTTTATTACACATGTAGTATTCAAAGCACACTGTTAATACACTTTAGTATATTTTTTTTCACAAGGGTTAAGCAGGTATTTTAACATATTACACTGTATTACCTTCCTAATGAGAGGTGGTCACACACTTGCAGTACATAAAAAATAGCAGCATGAAAGCATTGCGCACTGTCTGCTCCATGTCTCATTTAAATTAGCTACGAGCCCTGCTCGTGCTGATACAGATCATTTTTAGACAGTGTGTTTGTACGTATGTATGTTTTATGATTTTGGCAAAGCTTGCCCTTGCTTGTAGTAAGTGTATATGTGGAGAACCAGTCATTAGTTTTCCACTGCATGTAAGCAGGCTATGCATGTCATATTAAAGCTTTGAATCAACTTCACTATACTGTAATGTGATGGTTTAATTAGCTGCCTAGATCCATTAATTTAATTAATTAGATTAGGCTTGATCTTTATGATTGGTGTTTATGATTTTGTAAATGATTGTTTAGATGTTGTTTATTCAACAAACATTGTTTATTATGAGTGTGTACGAGAAAAATATTCAGGCAAAACTGGAAGGCTCATATCATAACCGGGCAGTTTTCGAATCAATAAAGTGACGCATGCGCGTTATTGCGTCTTTGTTGTTTTGACCAACACAAGAATGTGGCCAGGAACTGGGAACAAGGATCTATTTTCCTGAACTTTGGTAGGAAATTGCCTTAAGACAGAGAAGAGCAGCCTTACATAAAGGATCTTATGTGAGTTTTGCTTTACTCCCCAAATGTTATTCCAGCATTTCAATCTTTCTTCTTTTCCACTGAAATGGAAGTTGTAGCATACAAGTGTTGCATAAATTGTTGTGCCCTGTTGCACCCTGTTGCTGTTTTGACTTGTTTCTGTTTTGTGTGAAAGATACATGCATGAGCTGCCTGTTGACAGCATATGCAATACGTTTTGCAAATACAAACTGTCGCTTATTGCAAAGCATTCCTTGTCAGTGTCAGTGTCTGTCCATCTCTGTCCTATGTGTTCGGTCCCTGTTTGGCCAGCTGGTGTTGCTGACTATTCTATTCCCTCCTCCATCTTGTAGCACCTTAGCCCCAGTGTGTCTTCCAGCTTCCCGGGCTGCCATGTACACTCACCTAAAGGATTATTAGGAACACCTGTTCAATTTCTCATTAATGCAATTATCTAATCAACCAATCACATGGCAGTTGCTTCAATACATTTAGGGGTGTGGTCCTGGTCAAGACAATCTTCTGAACTCCAAACTGAATGTCAGAATGGGAAAGAAAGGTGATTTAAGCAATTTTGAGTGTGGCATGGTTGTTGGTGCCAGACGGGCCAGTCTGAGTATTTCACAATCTGCTCAGTTACTGGGATTTTCACACACAACCATTTCTAGGGTTTACAAAAAATGGTGTGCAAAGGGAAAAACATCCAGTATGCGGCAGTCCTGTGGGCGAAAATGCCTTGTCGATGCTAGAGGTCAGAGGAGAATGGGCCGATTGATTCAAGCTGATAGAAGAGCAACTTTGATTGAAATAACCACTCGTTACAACCGAGGTAAGCAGCAAAGCATTTGTGAAGCCACAACACGCACAACCTTGAGGCGGATGGGCTACAACAGCAAAAGACCCCACCGGGTACCACTCATCTCCACAACAAATAGGAAAAAGAGGCTACAATTTGCACGAGCTCACCAAAATTGGACAGTTGAAGACTGGAAAAATGTTGCCTGGTCTGATGAGTCTCGATTTCTGTTGAGACATTCAAATGGTAGAGTCAGAATTTGGCGTAAACAGAATGAGAACATGGATCCATCATGCCTTATTACCACTGTGCAGGCTGGTGGTGGTGGTGTAATGATGTGGGGGATGTTTTCTTGGCACACTTTAGGCCCCTTAGTGCCAATTGGGCATCGTTTAAATGCCACGGCCTACCTGAGCATTGTTTCTGACCATGTCCATCCCTTTATGACCACCATGTACCCATCCTCTGATGGCTACTTCCAGCAGGATAATGCACCATGTCACAAAGCTCGAATCATTTCAAATTGGTTTCTTGAACATGACAATGAGTTCACTATACTAAAAGGGCCCCCACAGTCACCAGATCTCAACCCAATAGAGCATCTTTGGGATGTGGTGGAACGGGAGATTCGTGCCCTGGATGTGCATCCCACAAATCTCCATCAACTGCAAGATGCTATCCTATCAATATGGACCAACATTTCTAAAGAATGCTTTCAGCACCTTGTTGAATCAATGCCACGTAGAATTAAGGCAGTTCTGAAGGCGAAAGGGGGTCAAACACCGTATTAGTATGGTGTTCCTAATAAGAACATAAGAACATAAGAACATAAGAACTATACAAACGAGAGGAGGCCATTCGGCCCATCGAGCTCGCTTGGGGAGAACTTAACTAATAGCTCAGAGTTGTTAAAATCTTATCTAGCTCTGATTTAAAGGAACCCAAGGATTCAGCTTGCACTACGTTATCAGGAAGACTATTCCATACTCTGACTACACGCTGTGTAAAGAAGTGCTTCCTTAAATCCAGTTTGAAATGTTCTCCCGCTAATTTCCACCTATGGCCACGAGTTCTTGTATTTGAACTAATGCTGAAGTAACTATTCGGTTGAACAGCATCCAAACCTGTTAGAATCTTATAGACCTGGATCATGTCCCCCCTCAGTCTCCTTTGCTTGAGGCTGAACAGATTTAGCTCAAATAACCTTTCCTCGTATGACATTCCTCTAAGACCAGGAATCATTCTTGTGGCCCTACGCTGCACCTTTTCTAAGGCCGCTATGTCCTTTTTAAGATATGGTGACCAAACCTGTACACAATATTCTAGGTGAGGTCTCACCAAGGAATTGTATAATCTTAGCATTACCTCCCTTGACTTAAACTCCACACACCTGGAGATGTACCCCAACATCCTATTGGCCTTTTTTATTGCTTCCCCACACTGGCGAGAATGAGACATGGAAGCATCAACATACACACCAAGGTCTTTCTCATAATCAGCTACCTTTATTTCAGTAGGTCCCATAAAATACCTGTACTTTATATTTCTGCTCCCTACATGGAGTACCTTACATTTGTCTATGTTAAATTTCATCTGCCAGGTGTCAGCCCAGTCACTAATTAAATTAAGATCCCGCTGTAGCTGCTGAGCCGCTAGTTCAGTATCTGCTACACCACCCACCTTGGTGTCATCTGCAAATTTCACCAGTTTACTGTATATATTGGTGTCTATATCATTTATGTAAATTAGGAACAAAAGTGGTCCTAAAATTGAACCCTGCGGTACCCCACTATGAACGCAGGCCCACTGTGACATCGAGCCTCTTATAACTACTCGCTGCTTCCTATCCGTTAACCAGTTATCAATCCAAGTCGCTACAGTTCCTAAAATACCTGTCGCTTTGAGTTTAAGTGAGAGCCTCTTGTGGGGAACAACATCAAAAGCCTTTTGGAAATCTAAATAGATGACATCATAGGCCTTCTTATCATCAACTTCCTGAGTAGCTTCCTCAAAAAACTCCAACAGATTTGTTAAACAGGATCTACCTCTCCTAAATCCATGCTGGCTATCCCTCAAAATGTTATTTGAGTCCAGGTAATCTACCATTTTCTCTTTGATTATAGCCTCCATAACTTTACCAGTTATACAAGTTAGACTGATTGGCCTATAGTTTGACAAATTACTTCTATCCCCTTTTTTGAAAATGGGCGTTATGTTGGCATGCTTCCAATCAGAAGGTACCACACCTTCAGATAAGGATTTTTGAAACAGTAATGTTAAGGGTCGGCAAATAATATCCCTCATCTCTTTTAACACTATAGGTAAGATGCCATCAGGGCCCTGTGATTTATTTAATAATCCTTTAGGTGAGTGTAGTTCAACTGGTTGGGTACGTGGCTCAGTGGCCATACCCTCTGACATTCCCTCCTCCTGTGGCTTTATTAAAGCTACCGGAGTTCTGCCGTAAAAATCCCGCTGTGTGGTTCGTGCAGGCTGAAGCTCAGTTTGCCACCTTGGGCATCACACAAGATGACACCAAGTACTATTTTGTTGTCGCTGCACTGGACAACGCCACAGCATCACAGGTGATGAGTCTCCTCCAAGATCCCCCGGCGGACGGCAAGTGCAAGGCTTTTAAGCCGCTGCTGCTTGCTACTTTTGAACTGTCGGAGCCTGAGCAAGCATGACGACTTCTTGCCTTACCCTCCTTGGGTGACCAGAAGCCATCAGAGTTCATGGACCACATGCTGTCTTTACTGGGCAGACATCTGCCCTGCTTTATTTTCCATGAATTGTTTATGCAGTGGATGCCGGCTCCCATTCGCTAGGCTTTAGCAAGTTCCCCGCTTACAGATTTCCGTGAGTTGGCGAGAGAAGCAGACATGGTTTACATTGCCAACCGGCAGTCCTGCGCCATGCTGGTCAGCGGGCACCCCACCGATTCTACTTTTTCTGGCTCTAACACCGTTTATTGTTTTTATCATGCCTGTTTTGGTATGCGCGCCAAGAAATGCATCCCGCCTTGCTCTTTCAAGCCACCGGGAAACGTCAGGACAAAGCAGTTTGCTGTTTATTCTGGCTGGCGTTTTCTTTGTGACACTGGCGGTTTGATGAGCATTCTCCCAGTGTTACAGCTGGATAAACGGTCAGTAGAGCATGGTTTTCCCTAGCGGCTGCCAACGGTAGTCAGGGTTCCCGCGGGGTCTTAAAAAGTCTAAAATTCAGAAAGTTAAATTTAAGGCCTTAAAATGTCTTAAAAATGCCCCTCGTCCTAGGTCTTAAATTTTATTTACCCAAGTCTTAAAATTCTTACCTCCATTCATTCCCAAAAAGTACGGAGCCCCTAAGGGGACAAAGGAGGAGAAAAAAAACCCGTTATAACCCAAAACTTTTCTGTAGTAATGCAACAATAAAATCAAGTGACTATAGCGTACTTTTGGTCATTCAAGTGCAACTTCCAAAGCCGCTGTTTGCATGATGTGGTTGATCCCCGCTTCGCTTATTAATCTAATTTAACGGTTAAAGAAACTTTAGAGTTCATTGTGGTAAGATTTGATTGTTTAATTCATAATTAGTAATTTGTAAAGCAAGCCTTGGTAAAGTACATTTCAGTAACATTGCTAATTAATGCTAATCTGTTGAGGTTGATTTAAGCCTAAAGAATTGTTTGTTTTTTGTTGTTGTTTCATGTTTATAATAAATTAATATAATTAATATAAATCAAACGTGCATCCTCTTTTCTCACATGAAGTCCATTTATTCTGCATTTTGCATACATCCATCGATAACCATGAAGCTACCCAAAGTGCAAGGGGGAGCAAGCTGCTCGCGAATAAAGTTAATTACATCATCCAAGTCGGAGTAGTTTTTCCGTTGGAATAATCCCCTTTCACATAAAATCCTCTTAATCTGCCTCAGACTTATGTGAACATCATGCCTAGATCCGAGAACAAACTGAATGTCCATATATCGTAGACCAAGATCAAAGTAATTCGATTAAACGCTCCATGTTTTCCTATCAATTATGTTCCTTACACTGACTGATTGCTCATATTTACAGTTCAAAGTCACAACAGTTTTTCCTTATGTCGCAAAAGTTTTGAGTTATAACGCAAAGGTTTTGGATTATATCATGACCGCCCCCCCCCCAATAATCAGGGCCGGTATGCATAAAACGTCTCAGAGTAAAATTTCACTCTTAAATGTGTCACAATTATAAGAGTGACATGATTTTGCTCCTACTCCCAGACTTAAGAATAAGTGGCATGCATAAACATTCTTAAGTGTTAAGACTTGGTCTCAGATCCTAAATTATTTAAGAGAGCTGGAGAGGACTCCTAAGCCAGTTAGGAGTTGAATGATGGCAGCTGCACTACGCGCACCCAGACGGAGACCGCGCACTTTCCGTGAAAGAAAGGACGTACTGCGGATTTACGATGATAACGAGTTCATAAAAAGATACAGGCTTGATCGTGAAGGCATTATTTTTGTTACCAACCTAATTAGGAACCGGATACTATCTCCTAGGTCACCTAAAAATGCACTTACAGTTGAACTGATGCTACGTTTTTGGCAACTGGAAAAATATAATAATAAGAATAATAATAATTATTATTATTATTATCATCATCTATTAAAGCGAGGGTCATAAGAGCAATATAAGTAATGACACAAACCTGTATCTTGCATGCTTGCTTTATAAACTGTGATTTTAGTGCTGTGAAGCACTTTGGTTCAACTTAGGTTGCTGTAAAGTGCTATATAAATAAATGTTGATTGATTGATTGATTGATTGATTTCCTTTCGCGAGGTCGATAGAACATTATACGACCTTTTTTCACATTCCTCTACTGAACGCCTTGTTCGAGCCTCCTAAGCTTTTTTTGTCCGTGCTTGTAACAGCTGGGCCAAACTTTCGTCGCACTACCTCCTTCCATTTAAGCACCAACTGTGCCAAAAGAACCGTTTTGTTTGTCATCCAGTTTGGTTTTCTTTTAGGATCCAATGTCTTGCTATGAATTTTGCATTTGACCCATAATTTATACAACATGTATGTTTTGCGGGTGTGGTACCATCAGATTGGAAGCATGCTAATATAACACCCATATTCAAAAAAGGGGATAGAAGTAATCCAGCAAACTATAGGCCAATCAGTTTAACTAGCATTACTGGAAAAATAATGGAAGCTATAATTCAAGTGAAAATGGTAGATTACCTAGATGCAAATAACATTATAAAGGATAGCCAACATGGATTTAGGAGAGGTAGATCCTGCTTAACGAATCTGCTTGAGTTCTTTGAGGAAGCTACAAGTGAAATTGATCACAAAAAGGCCTATGATGTGATTTACTTAGATTTCCAGAAAGCCTTTGATGTTGTCCCCCACAAACGGCTCTTGTTAAAGCTTAAAGCTGCAGGAATTTTAGGAACTGTGGCAGCTTGGATCAAAAACTGGCTAACTGATAGGAAGCAGCGAGTAGTTATTAGAGGCACTATGTCACAGTGGGCCTCCGTTTATAGTGGGGTACCGCAGGGTTCAATTTTAGGACCACTATTGTTCCTAATTTACATTAATGATATTGACACGAATACATACAGTAAACTGGTTAAATTTGCAGACGACACTAAGGTGGGCGGGGTAGCAGATACTAATCAAGCAGCAGAGAGGCTTCAACGGGATCTGGATTTAATTAGCGAATGGGCTGATACTTGGCAGATGAAATTTAACACAGATAAATGTAAGGTAATCCATGCAGGGAGCAGAAATATACAGTACAGATATTTTATGGGTTCCACTGAAATAAAGGTAGCTGATTACGAGAAAGATCTCGGTATGTATGTTGATGCTTCCATGTCCCACTCTCGCCAATGTGGGGAAGCAATAAAAAAGGCGAACAGAATGTTGGGTTATATCTCTAGATGTGTGGAGTTTAAGTCAAGGGAGGTGATGTTACACTTATATAATTCCTTGGTAAGACCCCACCTAGAATACTGTGTGCAGGTTTGGTCACCATACCTCAAGAAGGACATTGCTGCCTTAGAAAAGGTGCAACGAAGAGCTACGAGAATGATTCCTGGTCTTAGAGGAATGTCTTACGAGGAGAGGTTAGCGGAACTGAATCTGTTCAGCCTTGAGCAAAGGAGACTAAGGGGGGATATGATTCAGGTCTATAAGATTCTAACGGGTCTGGATGCTGTTCAGCCAAATGACTATTTCAATATTAGTCTAAATACTAGAACTCGTGGCCATAAGTGGAAATTAGCGGGAGAACATTTTAAAACAAATTTGAGGAAGCACTTCTTTACACAGCGTGTAGTCAGAGTATGGAATAGTCTTCCTGCTATTGTAGTGGAAGCTAAAACCATGGGTTCCTTTAAATCAGAGCTAGATAAGATTTTAACAACTCTGAGATATTAGCTAAGTTCTCCCCAAACGAGCTTGATGGGCCGAATGGCCTCCTCTCGTTTGTAAATTTCTTATGTTCTTATGTTCTTATGTGCATCTATTAGTGGAAATTGATTGGTGATGTGCTAGGTAGATTTTCGTAGAACCAATTAAAGGTATGATCACAAAAAGGTATGTTGTATAAAGCTCTACATTAACGGTTTAATGTCGCTAATATATTCACCATGCAGCTACTCTATTGGTTGAACTCAGTATTTGGGGTGGGATTTTTTTTGTAGTCCTCATTTCACGACACTTAAATGCTGGCTCTGTCAGCACTTGGGAATTGGGCCTTGACTTTGCTGAAAGTTACTTTTAGCAGCTTTATACAATGCTCTTAGGTCCTACTTTTTGCTAAGATTTTTTTAACTCTTAAGTCAAAGTGTACTACCGTTCTTAAGACCATTCTTAGGAAGTTTTATGCATACCGACCCAGATCCAGCCAATATAACCCCCCCAGTAATCATATTTCCCCTGTAATGGGTGGAGACCTCGACCCCCCCAATGTTCCAGCCAAAGTTATGCCCTTGGTTATATCGCAGAGGTTTTGGGTTATAATGCAAATGTTTTGGGTTATAATGCAAAACATGACTTTTTTTTTTCTTCTGCCATTTTTTTTCTCCTCCTTTGTCCCCTTAGGGGCTCCGTAATAAAACTTTGTCCGCAGAAAATAAAATAGTAAAATGCTGTAAAAAATAATACGTTGGTTGTGTTTTCTGGTCTGCACCAGTGTCTGCTTGGTAATAAAACTACAAATCCAATTGCGTGATCACTACAGCTAGGCAAACAAACAACAGTTTGAGAAGGGTCTGGCTGCAGAATGTGCACTTTCAGCCACTGACGTCAGGTGCACGCTCAACCACAACAGGAAGTGCAAGGGAATCAAGCGCTAACTTAGTTCTTGAGGCCAATGTGAACGGTATGTTGTTTTATTATTTGTATTACTGAATGATATAGTTACAAGTTTATTTCATGCCATACATTATTGCAATGTAAATGTTTTGATGTAGTGCGTTAGTAACTTTTTTCTCTGATGACTGGAGTGAATTTTTTCAGTTAAAAGGCAACTACTAGCCAGTTGGCTCACGTTATCTTATCATAAAATAAACACATTTCTACTTTTACAGAGCTTTTTATGGAGTTACTTTGTGAATGTCTTAGTTTCCAGCATATAGTTTTTAGTTGTTCGTGTGACCTTGAGGAGAACGTTTCTCAGTCTCCTTATGGTAAGGCAAGGCAAGTTTTTATTATCATACACAGGGGTTATTTAATGTGCTTTATAAAAACAAGATTTTAAAAAGTTAAACCAAGACAAAAAAGCAAAATAGAGATGAAAAAAACTTATTTGAATAAAAATTGCTTAGAAAATCTAAAAAATCTGATTAAAAGTGCAGTATGTCCTGCCCTGCTGGTCTGCTCCTCCCGTGTGCCACGCCCCCTCGTTAACCACGTGTGGAATCCCTGTGTTTATTAGCTGTTTCTAGTTGTTTTAAGAACTATACAAACGAGAGGAGGCCATTCGGCCCATCCAGATCGCTTGGGGAGAACTTAACTAATAGCTCTGTACAGTGGCATGGTGGTACAGTAGTTTATGCTGTCGTCTTATAACGCGAAAGTTGCTGGTTCGATCCCCATAGCCAACGGGGAATTCATGTGTCATTATTACTGTGTAATATTATCTGATCTCTGTAAAATACTTTCAATCACATCCGTGTGAAATGTTCTGCACAAATAATCGTATCTTGTCTTTGCTATTTTAGTAATAAACTTTCAAAGTAGACAGTGACTAAACAAAATATAAAAATATCTTCCTGTTCATATTATTTTAAGAGATTTTTTTTTTCCAATTTCAGTCATTGCATTTCATGTTTGACCTTTGTAATATGCGTATGCTTTTATTTTACAGTAAAATACCATTATAACGGACTTCAAGGGACCTGGCAAAACAGTTTGTTATATCCTGTATGCCCAGACACAACTACAGGACACCATTTACTCATGCCACACCCCAGCAGACACATTTGTGGTATAGATTATTATATTGTACATGTAGTAATCGAACTTTACCTGACCAGATGTGTGACTATTAATAATCTTGACTACGTATCTGTGCTGGATATCAGCGGCGTTATAAGCGAGTCCACTATAACGGGATTTTACTGTAATTATTTTGGAATTAATTGGAATGCTAAGACGTGATTTTATAGGCTTTATTATATTGATTATGTAGCAATCTCAGCTCTGTTCTCCATATTATGGAAGTATGACGCAGAGAATTACTTCAGAAAAGATGGTTTTTATTCCCTGCTTTCTCGTCTTGCTTTTACTCACAGTACTGACTCATTCTCCCGCTAACTCAAACAAAATCATGTCATTTTGGTACACCTTACAGATTAACAAAATAATTCAATCAGATAATGTAAAATATTATGTGAGATGAGGACACATAATTCAACAGATTGCATGACATGAGTAGTAAGATCACGGAATTTCGTCCGACGGAACAATCTTTTGGGAATCTGTTCCCACACGTCGGATGTTCTTTGAGACAACGCTAAACTAAGCGAGACAGTTAACCTGGTACGAAGCAGACTTATTCACTCACCTAAGTTACCATGGTAGCTCAGCAGTGATTCATTTAAGACACGTTGATGGAACGGAATTTCCACTTAAATGAGCCAGACTTGTCGAAATAAGTCAGACTTCGTGGAATACCCCCCTGGACCCTGAAAAGCTGGCTATTGCCTGAGAGGAGTTTGCCACATTGGAGCATTTAGGGATGGTTCGGCGTTCTGACAGCCCCTGGTCTTCTCCTCTCCACATGGTGCCCAAGCCTGGGGGTGGATGGCGCCCCTGTGGAGATTGTAGGTGCCTTAATGATGCCACCACCCCCGAACGTTACCCTATCCCTCACATCCAAGATTTCTCTGCCCGTTTGGCGGGAACTGTCATTTTTTCAAAGGTGGACCTGGTTAGGGGCTACTATCAGGTCCCAGTACACACTCAAGACATTCACCATTAACTGGCTGTTTGAGTTTCTCAGGATGCCTTTTGGGTTAAAGAACGCAAACTTTTCAGTGTATAATGGACAGCGTTGTGTGGGACATGCCTTTTCTGTTTGTTTATTTGGACGACATCTTGGTTGCTAGCAACTCTTTGGATGAGCATTTGAGGCATCTCCAGGCATTGTTTGTTCATCTCAGTGCTCATGGGTTGATTGTGTATGTTAGCAAGTGTCAGTTTGGTGTCCCTTCTGTTGATTTCCTTGGCCACCGCATTACCTTGGAGGGGGCGGTGCCTCTCCCCGAGAAAGTTGCCGCTATCCGAGATTTCCCGCAACCAGTCACGGTCAAATCTTTGCGGTAGTTTCTTGGAATGGTTCATTTTTACCACTGTTTCATCCCTGGGGCTGCCCGCATTATGTTTCCCCTGTACTCCGCACTTAGGGGCGTTTCATCTAAGGCAGTGGTTGACTGGACTGTGGAGCGGTGTCAGGCATTCCATGCTGCTAAACAGGCCTTAGTGGATGCTACGTTGCTAGCCCACCCCTTGCCGGATGCTCCCATTGCCGTCACTACAGATGCTTCCCATGTTGCTGTTGGCGCAATACATGAGCAGCCAGTTAATGGTGAATGGCAACCGCTGGCCTTTTTCAGTCGCCAGTTACACCCCAATGAGCGCAAGTACAGCACTTTCGACCGTGAGCTCCTTGGTCTGTACTTAGCTGTAGTGTTGTAGTTCTCGAGACCGGTCTTGGTCTCGAGACCGGTCTCGAGACCAATTTTTTGTGGTCTCGGTCTTGTCTTGGTCTCGACTCTATTTGGTCTCGGTCTTGTCTTGGTCTCGACTCTATTTGGTCTCGGTCTTGTCTTGGTCTCGGACATAGCGGTCTCGATGGGATGGGGAAAAAAAGAGAAAACTGCACATCCTCACAGAACAGTATCATTATTTATTACGCGCCTCAATTCAAATGCAACCAGTCAGATGCATCCATTTCAAAAACGTTACATTTTATACATTTTCTCCACGGACACTGCCAGTGCTTCACAGTCCACAAACATCATACACATCGTATCATACATCGGCAAAAAAATGTCCGAAAATGTCCGCGAAGTCTATAGCATAGTTATAATTCAAATAAATAAGGTATTTTACATTGATTAGAAAGCACGGTCTTGGAGGTGCAAGTCAATCTGGAGGCTCATTCTCTTCAATTCAAAGCAAAGGATCATTACATAGCTGTATTCATAGTTTACCCGAGGCCTCTCTCCCTGGTATAAGAGACTTAATATGAACATCTTTCTGGTACATCCCATCTCTTTCCCTTGACGAGGTCTGATAAAATGGTTATAGGAGAGGATTGCTGAGAATATTATTTTCCATCAGGTCTCGTAACTATGACAAATCTGGGAGATTTTAAATGAGAGACATATGGACATACGGACAATGTAATTGAAAAGATAACATGAATTTGATTTAACGAGTAATGACACTTTACAGCAATGCCTTTTTTCTCTACAGTTGATCTGGGTAATGTGATGTCGATTCTAGCCCTAGTCTGTTTTCGGTCTTGGTCTTGGTCTTGGTCTCGACCAGTCTTGGTCTTGGTCTCGCCTTAGTGTGTCTTGGTCTTGGTCTTGGACTTGGTCTTGGTCTTGGTACCCTCAAGTCTCGGCAGTGTCTTGGTCTTGATACCCTCCGGTCTCGGCAATGTCTTGGTCTCGGTTTAGGCGGTCTTGACTACAACACTACTTAGCTGTACGCGACTGGGTTGCTTCTTGCCTTGCTTGTCAGCAGGCTAAGATTCAGCTGCACACCAGGGCCCCTCTGGCGCCATTCGCTGTTCCAGAACATTGATTTGATCATGTCCACGTGGATTTGGTTGGTCCGTTGCCACCGCCCTTTTGACCATTGTTGATCGAACGACTCGCTGGCCGGAGGTGGTGCCATGGTAGATGTGGCTCGGGCTTTCATCAGCTCCTGGGTCTCTCATTTTGGTGTGCCTGATGACCTGTCATCTGACCGCGGAGCACAGTTCACCTCTGACTTGAGGAGTGCGATTCCCCGTGAGTTAGGGATCACTCTCCACCATACCACTGCTCATCACCTACAAACTAACAAGCTAGCGCTTTCACCACTCTCTGAAGGTGCCCGTCGTGCATCTCTTCAGGGTACTTCTTGGTCTGACTGGTTGCTGTGGGTTTTGCTTGGTTTGCAGACAGCTCCCAAGGCCGACCTGCAGACTTCATCTGCTGAGTTGGTTTACGGGCAGCCTTTGCGAGTGCCTGGTGATTTTCTCCCAGATGCGTCAATTCCGGGACAGTTTTCGGGACACTGCGGCCGCTTTCGGTCCAACACCCAAGTCGCACCATGGTTTTCCACGGTCTCATGTTCTCCTGACACTTGTTTTGTTTTTGTTTGGCATGACGCACATCGTGAACCTTTGCGGCCCCTGTACGACGGGCCTTTTCGCGTGCTGCAGTTTGGGGACAAGTTTTTTGTTTTGAACAGGGGTGGTAAGGCCACCCGCATTTCTGTGGATCGTTTGAAGCCAGTCCATTTGGACTTGGATGCTCTTATGCCGCTGGATGATAAAATTTTCTGGGGGGTGGGGATAGATTGAACTGTCCAAAATAAACATCATGTCCTATATTGGTTCAAAACTGGACACATCATTTTACTCCCCCTGGATTTCGGATTTGAAGTTCACATGGAAGAGGAACTCTTCATAGACAACAAAATTTGTTTTGAAATTATCTATTATTAAAACTGCGAGCATAAAGATAAAGTTGTAAACCAATGGAAATGTGTCTGTCAACATGTCTGGCTGGTTTGTTGCAAGCCCTACCGACTCCCACTCGTTCCTGGTTGCACCTAGCTCTCAACTGATCACCCCGTCTCTCATGCGTGCACCATAATCCTAACCATTTTCAATCACTGGGTTTTGTTTTTGAACAGAGTTAGTTGATGCTCTTTTCATGTGTTCTGTTATTACAGTGTTCTGGAGGCCATATTTTCTGACCATAGGCCCCAGTTTATCACCAATGCATTCAAAACATTCTGCTTTCACCTCAATGTATCCCTTATTCTTTCTTCCAGCTACCACTTGCAATCCAATAGCATGATGGAGTGGACAAATCAAGAGGTTGCCAAAACCCTTTGACTTCTGTGCAACATCAACCCTTCAGACTAGGTAAAGTATGCCAGGAATGCCAGGGTGAGTGAACCCATCAGGTGAAATCCATGACTCCCTTCCAGTGTATCCTGAGGTGCTAACCATTTCTATTCCCTTGGAACTCTCAACCCAGTTCTGTCCCAATCAGATCACTGCTTCCATTGCTGCCCTGCTCTTGTCTTCTGGCCTGAGCAATGAATCTGGCTATCAACTTAAAACCTCTGCTGTAAATTGTCTCCAAGATATGTTAGCCCATTCCAAGTTGTCAAGCAGATTAGCTCAGTGACCTATCTCCAACTGCCGCGGATCTATCGTATCATAAGAACATAAGAACTATACAAACGAGAGGAGGCCATTCGGCCCATCGAGCTCGCTTGGGGAGAACTTAACTAATAGCTCAGAGTTGTTAAAATCTTATCTAGCTCTCATTTACAGGAACCCAAGGATTCAGCTTGCACTATGTTATCAGGAAGACTATTCCATACTCTGACTACACGCTGTGTAAAGAAGTGCTTCCTTAAATCCAGTTTGAAATGTTCTCCCGCTAATTTCCACCTATGGCCACGAGTTCTTGTATTTGAACTAATGCTGAAGTAACTATTCGGTTGAACAGCATCCAAACCTGTTAGAATCTTATAGACCTGGATCATGTCCCCCCTCAGTCTCCTTTGCTTGAGGCTGAACAGATTTAGCTCAAATAACCTTTCCTCGTATGACATTCCTCTAAGACCAGGAATCATTCTTGTGGCCCTACGCTGCACCTTTTCTAAGGCCGCTATGTCCTTTTTAACCCCCTGGGACCGGCGATCCCGCCGGCGGGATCTGACAGAATTCTCGCGAGACCGTTTAAATAACTCCGCGAGTTTTTGTCATATACACATTTTAAAAATACCCTCAGAAACTTTGGACGGTCTACTTTTCAAATATATATAGGTAGAAACTAAATATATTTTTACAGCTTCGTGATACGAATAGAAAGAACAAGAGTGACTGACTTAAGCGTCTGCGTCTCGAAGCGGCTCTGATCACCCACCCACTTGCAAATCGCGCTATTCGCATGATAATAACATGATAATCCGACAGTTAGTATTGGGTGAAGAAATATGTGAATACGCCCATTGTGACCGAAATAAACAAGAGCACATGTCTGGGTAGTGTTTACACTGATCGGCTACAATATAGCACACGGATACGTCTCTGCCGCTGAAGCTTTGCGCCAGTGTTGCCACTTTCAGCAGCGAAGCTCATACCTGTGTTCATAGCTCAGTGGGCTAAGCCTGTGTGCCTGCAATCACGTGGTCGCCGATTCAAACGCAGCGTATTTAGAACGTGAATAGCGATCTTCCGCTGAGAGCGGTCCTACACGCTCCCGACGCAAGTAAAACAAAGAAAGGTGACACGATTTGCTTTTTTGCCTATTTAACCTAATTTTAAAAACCTTAATACTTCTGACAATGGAAGTTTTGAAAAGAAGACAGATAACGGATTTAGTCAGTGTTTCTTTCATGATTCTACATAATGATTTCAGCGAGATATAAACTGAAATACACGAGAAAGATACGCGGTCGATGATGCCCTCGTCCCCAGAGCGTCAATAATAGTCACTGCATCATATTTATCGCTTTCTATATTTATATAGTCACAGTTATTCATTTTTCATTCCATCTATCAATAAACTGTGAAAGGGATTTTATTGTTGCTACTTTTCTTGCGTTTCAAACTGCCTTTCCAAAGTGATGGGTGTGGGGTGCAGTGACATTCCAGACTGATGGGCCATTGACAGTATGCAAACTACTACAGGTGTGAGGACACCTATCTCATCAATATTCATTGTGAAGACCACTGACTTTGAGAAAAAGAGTGTCACTCCAAAGTTCTAACACTTTAGTAATCAAACCATATAAAATTTCTGAATGTCACTTTCACCTATGTGTAGCCAACCCCTGTGTCTATAAGCTTCAGAGCTCAAAAGTCTTACCTAGAAATGTCTATAATGTGATTTTTTACAATTTCTCAGCATGTCTGAAAATAGGTTTTTGAAAAGTATATGTTTAAAGTTGATTTTAACAAAAAATTGAATAATAACATTCTAAGAGGTCTCAGATTATTGGTGCTGAGTTTGTGCTGAATAAAAGCAAATGTATCACTTTGGGATAAGTGTTTTTTAGATAGGTGAAATATTTTAAAATGTCAAGGCATGTCAGACTACTTCGAAAGTGGAAAAAAGGCCTCAGGCCCCAGGGGGTTAAGATATGGTGACCAAACCTGTACACAATATTCTAGGTGAGGTCTCACCAAGGAATTGTATAATCTTAGCATTACCTCCCTTGACTTAAACTCCACACACCTGGAGATATACCCCAACATCCTATTGGCCTTTTTTATTGCTTCCCCGCACTGGCGAGAATGAGACATGGAAGCATCAACATACACACCAAGGTCTTTCTCATAATCAGCTACCTTTATTTCAGTAGGTCCCATAAAATACCTGTACTTTATATTTCTGCTCCCTACATGGAGTACCTTACATTTGTCTATGTTAAATTTCATCTGCCAGGTATCGGCCCAGTCACTAATTAAATCAAGATCCCGCTGTAGCTGCTGAGCCGCTAGTTCAGTATCTGCTACACCACCCACCTTGGTGTCATCTGCAAATTTCACCAGTTTACTGTATATATTGGTGTCTATAACATTTATGTAAATTAGGAACAATAGTGGTCCTAAAATTGAACCCTGCGGTACCCCACTATGAACGCAGGCCCACTGTGACATTGTGCCTCTTATAACTACTCGCTGCTTCCTATCTGTTAACCAGTGAATACCCGTGCAAAACTATCATTGAACTCATTTACTATATCAATGTCGTTTTCAATTATAAGACCCTTACTAGACATTTCATATGTCTGTGCTAAAGCCTGTCCACTACTTGTTTGCTGGCTAACTATGTCAGCAACTTGCATAGTTGGAACTATACAGCTGTGATGCAAGTGTTTCCCGAAACCATAGTTTGAATGAACGTTTGCAAACACTGTCGTTAAATTGCATAGTTCAAACTACAGCTCTCGAGCTGTAGTTAAAAGCTTACTTCTGGGTATCTATGTCATCAATGGTTTTAAATAGGTAGTGAGCCAAAATAATTATACAACCATAACTATACAACTATATATAATGTGAAGTGCTCTGAAAATGTAGTTGGAAAAGTACTTTTTATGTGAGCATCTGGTCATAAGTACAGTATGACTGTAGGGTAAATTGTTCAAGTCGGCAATTTTCTGTAGTTAGTATTAGAGAGAATATATTCTCACACTGTGCACCATACTGCATTACCACAGGGGTGGCCAATCTTATGCAGAAAGCCTGTAACCTACCTAGATTGAGAGTTAGAGGACTGATTGGGGAGGGGAAAGAAAACAAGAAAAGGGCCAGTGAAGGAGAAGGTTGTAAGGAGAAAAAGAGAATACGGCCATTAGGGTCTAAACATATTTTCTAACAACTGCTATCGTACTTCTAGGCCTGCAGGATGCATTTCATCATCCTCTACATGGCATTGTTAAGCTTCTGATTCCAACACCTCCCCATCTTCAGGCAGCTGGATGTTTGTTGTAACAGCCGTGTTGTGCAGCAGTGCAGTAACCACCACCATCACAGCACAGCATTTTGTAGGTTGCAGTTGCAGGCTACTAGCAGACTTGCTCAGTCACCAGAAATGCTGTTTCCACAGCCATATGGCTCTCCCTATGATGGCACAAGTGCTGATGCGAGCTAAATCTCTCTCTGTTAAATCTCTCCTCTGCCCCTGGGTTGGCTTGCTGGATGGGTGTGAGCAGGTAGAGGCACCAAGGGTAACCACTGTCTCCATTTAGCCAGAAGCCTGCTGCGATGAAGGTCATAAATGACATCTTAAAATTTCTTGATGACAAGCAGTGTTGTCTTTCTTTGTTTTTGGACATTGTTGATCACATAATTTTAATTGATCGATAGATATTGGTTTTTCTAAAGAAACAGTTGAGTGGTTTGCAAATTTTCTCACAGGGAAACCCAGGCAGTTCAGATAGATGGTTCTAACGCAGATTTATTGCAAGTTCATAAGAGGGTCCCACAAGATTCGATACTTATCCCATTATTGTTCAGTATATATATATAAATAACCTGGGATGGAACATTCCAAACTCAACTTTTCACCTTTATGCTGATGATACTGTGATCTACTGCTCTGCACCTACTTCTGCAAAGGCTTTTGAATATCTTCAAGATGCTTTTGACAAAGTACAGGAACAACTTTATCATCTACAACTCAGTTTAAATGCAGACAAAACAAAAGTTATGTTCTTCACCACTTCAAAAACAGATAGATTAGCACTGTGTGGGAAAATTTTAACGAGAGATGGTCAACAAATAGAATTGGTATCTAATTTTAAATATCTATGATTTTTAATTGATGATCACCTGTCTTGTAAGGAACACATTAAGTATGAAGCAAATTTAACCTCAAATTTAAGTCTTTGTAATAGGACACAATGATCAACCATGTCAAAAGCAGCACTAAGGTCCAGAAGCATTAGCACAGTCACGCTGTCAGCATCAGTTGCCATTGTTATATCATTTACGACTTTAGTCAAGGCAGTTTCAGTGAAGTGGAGGTCATGTTAACAGAAATCGAGAAAAGAAAAATTGATATTATTTGGTTGTTTAAGTAGTGGCATCAGCAATAAAGGAAAGTTGATGGAGTGGCCCAACGTGGCGGAGTCAGTTAAAAGTGTTGGTTACGAAATTCGCACGGTGGCCGAAATGAAAAAGAAGTGGTCGGACATTAAATTCGACGTGAAAAAACGAGTGGCTGCTCACTGTAAGAGTCTTACCACAGGAGGAGATAGCGGAATTCCCGGTCTGAGCTGCAATGATTGGGGGCACACTTTTATCAGGTGAGGGGGACTCCGATGTCAGTGCGGGTGAGTTTTTCTCGCACCATACTTGTTTGAATTACTTGCATGTTTATGAATAACAAGTAGGGCGTAGATGCGGTGTTACTTTTGTTTATTCTGTTTGTTTATTCTTACAGACAATAGTACAAGAAGTGCCCCCATTGCTGAGGACGAAACAGGCGGTGATGGTGCTGCTGTGCCGAGCACATCTTTGGCCGTTGGATGCACACATTCCCATGCCTCAGAAACCGGGGGGCGACCATCCGGCCATGTGCTGACGGAAGCTGTGCTGCAGTCACAAAAAGAAATCGTGAATGCTGTAAGAGATGTTGCCAATGAATTAAAACATCTAAATGATACGCTGTGTGGTATGAACAACACATTAAAAGAATTTGTTAAAAAATAAATGCGGTGTTTGGTTACCTGTTTTACATTCTTACTATTACATTCAAACGAAGTTGTAACGGTGTTCCATTTGGCTCAAAATTTGGTGGCTCAGGGTCAGGTTCATCTTACCTAAGCTCTTCAGATACTGGCAAGCCACGATTTTGTGCCAGATTATGTAACATGCCACCTGCGTGTACAATGCAACACACTTTTTGTGGACTGTATAGCAGCACCCCACCGGTCTTTTCCAGGCAGCGCCAATGGCCTGTAAGCTGACCTATAGTGTGCTATACCACCGCCCGAGCCCGAGAATGGGCATCATTATAATGCCACTCTTGTTCATATTGTGGGTTTGCAAGTGGTGTGAGAAACCACGACTTCAGTGGGTACCTACTGTCTACTAAGGAATTGTCAAATGGTTAAATCAAACAAAGCTTACAATATTGGGCCAAATTCTAAAATGGGATAAATCTTCTTACCGAGCAGCCAGCCATCACGTACCACCCCATTTTTAAGTTTGTTTCCAACACTACTGTTTCCGAGAATAAATAAATCATGGTTTGAGCCAGGCCATCTAGCCACAACATTAATGAGATGCATGTTCAAATCACACATAATTTGTACATTAATGGAGTGAAAGTGCTTTATATTTACATAAGCAAATCACGTTCTCTGAAGGTGCCTTTATAGCAATGTGCGTGCAGTTGATGGCTCCGATTACATTGGGAAAACCAGACATCGCTGCAAATTGCACTTTAATGTTTGCCAGTTCAACCACAGTGTAAGGAAATTTAATATATCTGGATGACAAGTAGATTATGCCGTCCTATACAGCTGGCATGGCGCGACTTAGTGTTGACTGAGAAATACCCGATTGGTCCGCAAGTTCTCGCTGAAAAACACCTGTGGCTAAGAACCCGAGAGTGGATAGAACTTGTAAACGAACAGGTATAGCGCAATTCCTCATCATCTGCCTTTGTAAAGCTGGCTTCAGTTCAGCACACAGCTCCAACTGGATAGCTCTTGGAAATCTAAAGCGACTTAGAAGCCAGTCACCATCATGGGCCAGGAAATCAGTATGATCCCTGAATACACGCTCTCTTCTAATTCTTCCATTTGCGATATCTTCTAATAACGCAAGAACAGCCATGGTAGTTGCAATAGTTCTTTCATTTTCTGCACCATTTTATTGTTACAAATTGATTACAATCAGCTGCCGTACATTTGTAAACAACATACATTTAATGTCGGTGTATTGGATAAAGTCAGCGTCATGATTGTGAGTTTAAAAAGGGAAACCACAGTAGCAATGACTTGCCACTGGGTGCTGTCCGTTTACAAAACTGAGCAGAAACATGCGTACGCCATGTCTGGAGCTGCCGTGAGAATGTGTGTAGCGGTATGGCAAGTTTAGTTTTCATACATCTCGACGTGAGTGTGGAAACGGATGTACGCAACATTTTTGTGCATACGTACCGTTTATACATGAGGCCCCAGGAATTTGTGTTTTTAGTGTAAAACAAAATTAAATTTAAGATATCAATATAATTACAGATACAGTGTAATCATCAACATGCATTGTCATACCTAAAAGTTATTAATTTTTTTCACTACAAGAAACATATCATTCTATTATGATGCTATTGCTATTTTTGAGTTTTTAATATTGTTATTGTTGTTATATGATTAATAATGTAATATCATCACTGCTGTCATATTTAGAAATAATATTGCAAAGTTTGTCAGTTTTTGCATGCTTCCTGCTGTGAGAGTTAGACCAAACACCTCTGGGACCATTGTAGTTCAAACTACTCTGGTACTAACAAAGTACAATGGTTTTGGGAAACAGTCATACGTCAGATGTTAGTTAGTCTGAACTAGCAAACTATGATGCCTCGTTAATACTAAGCCCAAAATAAATAAATCACAGGGCCCTGATGGCATCTTACCTATAGTTTTAAAAGAGATAAGGGATATTATTAGCCATATTTAACTTTAATATTCCAGAAATCCTTATCTGCTGTAAGGATTGATGATTGATGATTGATGAATACATGTACCATTACAATAATAATATATAGCCAAAATGGCATATTGAGATAAAAGAATGGCTGCATACAATTGAGGAAAAATATTATATATATTTACTAGCATTATTAAGTTTGATCAGGGCTCTCGAGAGGGGCGGCATGGTGGTGCAGTGGTTAGCACTGTTGCCTCACACCTCTGGGACCTCGGTTCAAGTCTTCCTGGGTCACGTGTGTGGAGTTTGCATGTTCTCTCCATGTCGTCGTGGGGTTTCCTCCAGGTACTCCGGTTTCCCCCCACAGCCCAAAGACATGCTGAGGCTAATTGGCATTGCTAAATTGCCCTTAGGTGTGCATGTATGAGTGAATGGTGTGTGAGTGTGCCCTGCGATGGGCTGGCCCCCCATCCCGGGTTATTCCCTGTCTCGTGCCCGTTGCTTCCGGTATAGGCTCTGGACCCCCCGCGACCCAGTAGGATAAGCAGGTTGGACAATGGATGGATGGAGGGAGGGCTCTCGAGAGACTAAGCAAGGAGTTAGAGTGTCTGGGTTTGTGAGTGTCCTGGATCAAAACTGAGATCCAGGCCTTTAATGACCTCTTGGGTACAACCATCTGCAGTGTGTCTGTTTGGAAAGAGCATGCTGATCATTGATTGATTGATGAAACCCTTTATTGCTGTTGCAATACACCATGTCACTAGTCACAAGTACCAGCGAAAAAACTGGCCATCAACTTGACCATACATATACAAACATCACATACACAAATAGGGGGTAGACAGGTCAGGAAGAAAGGGCACTATAGGAAAACTCAGAGAAACAAGATTACGTGAGGAGAGTGGAAGTGAACTTGTAACGGCCAAAGTTATGTTACATTACATTATTATGCAGTGTGTCCTTTAAGAGATTGATCGTTTCACGTATAACGTGAGCTGCGTGGTCATGACGTAAAATGACTACGTGACTACGCCAAAAAGAACCACTATGGATGAAGCTAGTTCTTTTCTTTTGTCTGTAACGCCACGAAAAAGAGTTAATCTCTCATGTATGAGAGGAGCGTGTTTGCCATGTACCAGCCATTAAATGTGTGGGACACCACTTTTCGCCTCCCATCTCCTTCATTTTATTAAATTAACGGGTTATCCGGATTGAAGCGTTACAATTGGCACCCGAACAGGGACTTGAACCCTGGACCCTCAGATCAATTGTAACACTGAAACCATGGATAGACTCAACTGTTTGCACAGCTCTCAAAGCACGGACCACGGCTTACAACACAGGACTCACGTCAGGCGATATGTCAGGCTACAAGGTTGCTTCATATGGACTAAGAAAGGCTGTGAAAGCGGCTAAGAGGCGCTACAGGGACAAAGTGGAGTCGCATTTCCAACACAGCGAGCCCCGACGTATATGGGATGGGCTACGGACAATTACGGACTATAAACCCAGCACTGTGAGATGCACGAAACCGGAACTAGCTGATGGACCTCAATGCTTTCTTCGCACGTTTTGAGGCGCCTGCTATGGTGGCTAATCAGAGAGCTGCATCCGCCCCCGCTGCTGAACCGGCACCACTGACACTTTCTGAGCATGACGTGAGGAGAGCTCTGAGGGCCACTAACTGCAGGAAGGCAGTGGGACCAGATGGCATCCTGGGACGTGTACTGAAGGTATGTGTTTCACCAACATCTTCAATGCCTCCCTGGCCAAGCAGGTGGTCCCTACTTGTTTTAAAACATCAGTGATTGTCCCGATACACCCGCCCAGCCAGCCTCAATGACTATCGCCCGGTAGCCCTGACGTCTGTGGTGATGAAGTGCTTTGAGAGACTCATGAAACCCTTCATCAGCTCCTTCCTACCCTCCAACTTTGACCCGCTACAATCTGCATACCGGACAAACAGGTCCTCCGGAGATGCCGTCGCACAGGTCCTGCACTCCACACTGAGCCATCTTGATGAGGGTTGTGGTAATTATGTGAGAATGCTGTTCATAGACTATAGCTCAACATTTAACACCATAATCCCCCACACCCTCTCGGATAAGCTCCAGGACTTAGGTTTCAGTACATCTTTGTGCAAATGGGTGTACAACTTCCTGACCGCAAGACCACAGACAGTGAGAGTAGGGGATGTGTACTCCAGTATACTCACGCTGAACATAGGGGCCCCCGAGGGATGTGTGCTTAGCCCCGTTCTGTACTCTCTCTGCACCGCGGACAGCACGGCCAGATACCCCACTAACCACATTGTGAAGTTTGCTGACGATACAGTGGTGGTAGGACTCATCTCCAGGAATGACAAAAGGGTCTACCGGTGGGAGGTAGAGGGCCTAGCGAAGTGGTGTGAGGCAAATAACCTCTCCATGAACATCAACAAAACAAAAGAGATGGTGATTGACTTCAGGAGACAAAGAGGGGAGCTAACTCACCCCCCAATACAGATCAATGGAACCCCTGTGGAGAGAGTCAGCAGTTTCAAATACCTTGGTGTCCACATCAATGAGGACTTCACCTGGAGCACACATACAGACTTCCTCATCACTAAAGGCAGACAGCACCTCTATCACCTGGGGTGTCTAAAAAGGTTCAAGATCTCCAACAACATCCAGATGAGATTCTATACTGGAGTCATCGAGAGCATCCTGACTAGCAACATCACGGTGTGGTATGGGAACCACACTGTACAGCAGCAGAAAGCCCTGCAGACGGTAGTGTGCACAGCAGAACGCACCATGAGAACCTCTCTACCAGCCCTGCAGGACATCTATGCTGAAAGGTGCAGATCCCGGGCCACCAGGATCACTAGGGACTCTAGTCATCACTCCCACAAACTGTTCAGGCCACTGAGGGAGACGCCTCTGCAGCCTGAAGTCAAGAACTGAACGGTTTAGGAGAGTTTTTACCCACAAGCAGTGAGACTCCTCAACCACAGCACATAACGGACAACGACGCACACACAGTCTTCTATTATCCATTTCCATAACTTATAAAATATTTATGGCACACCTACAGTGAGATTTATATCTTCACAGTGCAATCTGTATACAGTGCAATTTATACTTTATATTTATACTTTCACAGTGCAATGTTATGTTATGTATACTTATGTGTATTATACACTCACCTAAAGGATTATTAGGAACACCTGTTCAATTTCTCATTAATGCAATTATCTAATCAACCAATCACATGGCAGTTGCTTCAATGCATTTAGGGGTGTGGTCCTGGTCAAGACAATCTCCTGAACTACAAACTGAATGTCAGAATGGGAAAGAAAGGTGATTTAAGCAATTTTGAGTGTGGCATGGTTGTTGGTGCCAGACGGGCCAGTCTGAGTATTTCACAATCTGCTCAGTTACTGGGATTTTCACGCACAACCATTTCTAGGGTTTACAAAGAATGGTGTGCAAAGGGAAAAACATCCAGTATGCGGCAGTCCTGTGGGCTTGTGGTGAAGCCACAACACGCACAACCTTGAGGCGGATGGGCTACAACAGCAGAAGACCCCACCGGGTACCACTCATCTCCACTACAAATAGGAAAAAGAGGCTACAATTTGCACGAGCTCACCAAAATTGGACAGTTGAAGACTGGAAAAATGTTGCCTGGTCTGATGAGTCTCGATTTCTGTTGAGACATTCAAATGGTAGAGTCAGAATTTGGCGTAAACAGATTGAGAACATGGATCCATCATGCCTTATTACCACTGTGCAGGCTGGTGGTGGTGGTGTAATGATGTGGGGGATGTTTTCTTGGCACACTTTAGGCCCCTTAGTGCCAATTGGGCATCGTTTAAATGCCACGGCCTACCTGAGCATTGTTTCTGACCATGTCCATCCCTTTATGACCACCATGTACCCATCCTCTGATGGCTACTTCCAGCAGGATAATGCACCATGTCACAAAGCTCGAATCATTTCAAATTGGTTTCTTGAATATGACAATGTTCACTGTACTAAAATGGCCCCCACAGTCACCAGATCACAACCCAATAGAGCATCTTTGGGATGTGGTGGAATGGGACCTTCATGCCCTGGATGTGCATCCCACAAATCTCCATCAACTGCAAGATGCTATCCTATCAATATGGGCCAACATTTCTAAAGAATGCTTTCAGCTCATTGTTGAATCAATGCCACGTAGAATTAAGGCAGTTCTGAAGGCGAAAGGGGGTCAAACACCGTATTAGTATGGTGTTCCTAATAATCCTTTAGGTGAGTGTATATACTATTTAAAGTTGAACTTTTTATAAGGATTTTTTTTAGAAATGAGGAGAGTATGTAGGGTAGGCTAGGGCAATACTACAGTAATATTTTCATTAGATTGCAGTATGTTCATTCAGCAAAATTTATCAGAAGATAACTCCACCCAATACTAATATAACTTCCCTAATGTTATATATAATTATAATATAATAAATTATATTTACATTTTAATTACTGTTACGATCCCCCAGTCTAGGAGTTTGGGGTGTAACAGAATAGGTGTTTACTTACGCTATATAATAGAGCTTACGGCACATTGCAATTACATTTACAGACATACAAAGAGATAAAAAATGGTGGGGAAAGACTGCAAATTGGCATGAATGTGGAATGTGCAATAAATTAATTGCTGTAGTTTCAGAGTTATGTGTCACTAATAAGATTCACAGCATTCTGGTAAAAGCACATTTATTAACTTTCACAAAGCCAGTTGATCCATCCAGTACTTCTGCAAATTGTGCAGTTGGAGAGTCAGAGATGAGTATGGATTAGGTGCACAGAGGGGTTATGGTACTGTCCGAGCAATACATTACTGTCGACAGCCTCCTTTCTAGTTTATTTTTATGCAGGTGCCTTGCAGAAGTGCAGATTATTATGCATACCAAAATGGATATAATAGCATGTATCTTTTTTTTCCTGTACAGTGAGAAATATGCAATATTTTGTAACCTTTGTCTTAAACTAAGAATACATCCCAGAGAACTGGTAGCAGATGGAGGTGGGAGAACTGGGTCAATGGAGGGCAGTGGTTGAACAGAGTGCGACTGGAAAGAAGGGCTGTGATTACCTGTCAATTAGTGCTCTTCATCATCTCACAAAGGGCATGAGGAGGGGCTGTGCAGACCAAAGAGAATCGTACCTTGACTAACTCTTGAAGATTGAGATGTAGATAGATACACAGCTGGTGTTCCCTCCCTATAATTGCTCTGGCTATATGCCAATGCTGGGTAACACAATCACAGATGTTGCTGTTTGAAAACAAATGTGACTGTCTCCAGATTAAATGATGTATATATTTCATGGCTATATATACACACCAAAGAGCTCAAGCATTATGACCACTGCTATGTGAAGCAAATAATTTTGATGATGATCATGGGAGTAATGTGTCACGACACTGTGTGTGTAGCTCTGCTGTGTACAGGGCTACGTAGCCATGGATTAGACCTGTCAGACCAACACATCCTACATATGCTCGATACGTACCCATCTGTCCACAAGATGCAACAGAAAATGGTACTCACCAGACGAGGCAGTCTTCTTCCATTGCTCAAAGGTCCAGTTCTGACACTTGCATGACCATTCTAGGCACTTTTGCCAGTGGACAGGGATCAGTATGAGCAGTCTGACTGGCCTGTGGCTACACAACCGGGTATGATGCCCTGTGTGTTGTGGCACATAACTTTAATTGCAATCAAGGGAGTAATCTGCCCTTCTGTTGGTTTGTACTTCGCTCACATCCTGCATCAACAAGTCCTGGCCGCCCAACACCCTGTCGGTGGTTCATTGTTTTTCCCTCCTAGAACCATTCTCAGTAGGTATTCAACGCAGCTGACTGGGAGCACCCGCAAGCCTGACCCAGTGGCCATAATGATCTGGCCCTTGTGAAAGTCACTCAGATCTTTATCCCAGCCCATTTTGTCTGCATTCAACGTCAAGTTTGAAAACCGCATGTTAGCTGACCATCGAATTATCTAATAAATAAAAGTATATGTATGTATGTTTGTGTGTGTGTGTATCTATATATCTATATAATATAGACATGCATATATATAAAAACACACACACAAACACACATTTCATACCATAATTAAAACTATTGTTTAAAAATAAAATATTGGATTTAGTTTATATTTTATGAATTTTTATATACGTTTATACTTCATAAATAACAAATGGCAAAAAGAGACAAACAATTCACTTCCTATTGTCCAATGGGTGTTGTTCCATTTCCTTGTTGCTCAGTGTTTTCTGTGGGGTGTGGAACATGTCTATCCAGAGGAAATGACACCTGCCGTTTTTTTGAATGGACTGCAGTTTCATTGCGGTCTGCTGGGTATTGTATGGATTGGACGAAAGGCTACAATCTCTACCTGACCAGCTGAGGCATTCTAACCACAACAGGGTCCTCACATACATATTGGTAATGAGCTCCTCAGTGGCTGGCTCTGCCAAGGAAAGAATGTGATTGAAGATAATGAGAAAAGGCTGGGACGTTCAATGTGTCCCTTATTCACACGGACCATACGTCCTGGCTGCCTTTCACACCAGTTCCACAATTTTTCATTCCCAGGGTTAGGAACAACATAGCCAGCCTGGCCCAATAAGCCTCCTGAGTAATGCCTGATTCCCAGAAACAACAGCTTTGTTTCTATATAGTTCATGTGAAGCGTAATGCCTGTTTGTTTCTACAAGATGTCTATAAATTCTCTGTGGGACGCAAAGCAGAGATAAACACTTCTTTTGCGCTATATCTAGATAGATAGATAGATAGAGTCACAGACACACAAGAGCAAAACCAAAAGGTAACAATAATAACAATAATTTGTATACTATTTAAAAATTACATTTAGACGTGAATTTAATTGCAACACATGATTTTCACTTCATTCCTGTTCGCAGGTTTGCCATAACAACCTTGTTATTATAGGTAGACTTCACCTCTATACAGGTCATCACACTCACTTTAATTTACGACTATATTCACTATCAATAATCAAGTGTGATGTTTAAAAATATAACCCGACTACACTGGTTGTGTATGAAAGTGTCTACAATATAATATATTTTAATTACATTTTTTCATCATTTTGTTTTCTAATGTCAATTTTAAACCTTCTGTGTTAGAGTATTTAATAATTATAATTTAACTAATTATATGCTATTTATTCTTGAACATTTACCTTACCTCAAACATAAAAATTCTTTCATGCCTGCCAATCAGTAAAATACAGAAAATTCAGAGTGTAACCCTACAGAGGCCACTACAAAGCCTTCTTAGACATACATGGCTCATAGCTATTAGTCCATTTTTAAATGTATACTTCATCAACAGTGCATAATGCATTTTTAACATTGAAGCTGTCTGATATCAATCAATATTATTTTATTTTACCCGCAATACTATATAAATTCATTGTTCATTCATTGTTAATTTGTCAATTTAAATGTATTTTTATTCGAAAATCTTTTCTTTACTTATTATTTGTTACTACAATATACTGGCAATGGATAGCATAATAAGGCCCCCAAAAACATGTGCCTTTCTATATGCAAATATTATATATCATTTGACAGCAATAAAAAACAATAAAAACAATAATGTAAAAAGGGTGTTTTGAAAATGCTATATTTAAGCGGTTTCTTTTAAGCAGTAACAGTTTCATACCTTAAAGAACTATTTAAAACGTCTACTACTAATGGAATCTTTATCAGGTTCTTGAATTGCATCAGAAGCCACCACAGACAAGAGTATAAAGATACTTTATTTGCCTTTTATTTCTCCAACCTGTGTCTGACAGTGCTGACACAGTTATAAATGGCATGTACTAAAATGGGTTAGGACCCTCATCCCTTATAGGTCTGTCATAGACTATGTGTTACACAGAGGTATCTTGTGTGAGCATGTTTTGTAATGAATACTTTCTGCAAAGTTTATATTAAAAACTTAACTATAAAAAAAGTCTATTCTATATGTTTTTCATGTTTCAGTTTGATTTACAATGATTTAATTGCAATTCAGAGTTGTCTGCCAAATGTATTATATGAGACAAGACATCACAGCAGAAACATTTTTGCGCTATATCTAAAATACTTTTGAGAGGCATTTTCTCTGCAGTGCTATCTTGGCAAATAAAAAGCACGTTTTCATTATATTTGTTTTTAAAAGCATTTAAGCTTGTTTATTATATTCATACTCTGTGGCCACATTATTAGGAACACTGTCTCCAGATTAAATGAGTGTATTTGTATATCGGCTATATACGTATATGTAATATGCATATAGACACATTCATATAGTCAAATATAATCTGGAGACCAGATTCATACACTTTCTGACCACTTTATTAGAAACACTTGTACCCCTGCTTGTTCATACAAATATCTAGTCAGCCATCATGCAGCAGCCCAATGTGACATCATGAAGCTCAATTTATGCTGTGACATGCAGATCTAGGGTCAGAATTTGGTGTAAACAGCATGAATCCCAACCTGTCTTGTGTACTTAAGTTGCCACCCCTGTCACAGTCCACAATTCAATGGAGTACCTTTGGGATTTTTGCAGCATGAATGTGTAACTGACAAATCTGCAAGAACCATACAATGCCAGCATGGACCAGAATCTCTACTGATTTTTTCCAGCATTAGTCCATGTGTTCAGTTTGAGAGCCGGTATTGGAATATATCAAGTATGCATTGAATACAAATATGTTATTTAAGGCTGGTTCATGCTTCATCACACACAGACTTTGCATTTTTACAGTCATTCTTCACTTTTTAATTTGCGATTTTGGGCCATATGCAAGGTAAATAGCATAAATTTCAACCTCCTTGAAATTTTTGTGGTGCAATCCCCTGATGACCCCTTGCTTTGTCTGGCTGAAAACATGCATGTCAGTGCATGTCGACTGCATATGTGCATGGAAATTGACTAGGGGTTTGCTGCAGGTGGCAGCACTGCAGACTGTCACAGAAGTGAGGTCAACAAAGAAACAGAAGAATTGTGGTAATTTATACTGTCCAGACAAAGCACTACAGTATATTTTGCAGTACATCTGCCCTCTCCAGTGCATGCATATCGTTGCTGTATGCATGCACTGACGACAACCATTTGCACCCATCGACAAATGTATTATGAACACATACTTCTTTGTACCTGCAGCCCAAATGTGCACTAGAAAAGTGAAGTATGACCTACACTTTACAGATACTGAACTGTACATACTTCTGCAGCAGGGTCTGCATAAAATGCGCATATACTGTATGCCCATGCACAAAATGCGTAAAGGAACAGTGTTGGAAATAATGCTCTGTTTTCATATTTAAGTAGAAGTACAGCAGGGCTGGGCAATCTTATCCGGATGCAGGTTTTTGTGATAACCTGTAGGTCAGCTGTTCAAAACCCAAGTGTCTCTTCAGCCAATCGGTCCTCTAATTAGTAAACTAATTAGTGAGTCACAGTGAAAACAGGCATACACATCGGCTCTTTGCGGATAGTATTGCCCACCCCTGAAGTCCAGATGCTAGGAAGAGAAACAGGGATCCAGGAATGCGGGAAAACAGGACTTTAATGAGTCGGGCTTGAGAGGAATACAGGAAACTCACAACTCAGCACTGAAAGAGATTACAGGTTCTTCAGCCCTGGTACCTGGAGCGAGAGCAAAGGGTACGGGTGATGTCACCGACTTGGCAGGCTGACAGGCAGGTGAAGAAGCGACTCGTAGTTGTTGTCCCTAAGCCGAGGTCGATGCCAGAGGGATCCGTCCGACGGAAAAACACAAGACTGGAGAACACAAGGAGGGGTGAACAGGAGGAGCTGGACTCGGCAGGACAGGTGGGTCAGGTACAGCAGCTGGACTGAGGAGGGAAGGCAAAAAGGTAAGGATCGTACACGGGGCTAACAGGTAAGGCAAGGGAAAGCGGTTAAACGGAAGACAGGAAAAATGCTCAGCAAGGCTTCTTAACATCAGCGCAATACTTCGCGAGTAAGGTTTGGGTCTGCTCTTCTTTTAAAGGCGGTTAATTGTCCGCTGATGTGTTGCACCTGTCTGTCCCTGCCCCTGTGGGCGTGACACCATCCAGTCACATACTACTCAAAAATACTTAAGTAGCCCAGTGATAAAACCTTTCTGGGCAGACCTTCATAAAGCAGTGGAAAGCATTCTTAAAACTTCAATGCCCTTGCCACATTATTTTTAGGAAGTGCTGATCTTCAAATAAGACCCTCCGAGAGATATCTATTTGGAATTTTAACAACTGCTGGTAAAAAAGCGCTTACAAGATGTTGGTTGCTTCCTGAACCTCCCACAATGAGAGAGTGGATGGATATAGTAAATGCTATTTATTTATGGAAAAGATTACTTTTTCCCTCCATCTGCAAAAGAATGTGTTTAGAAAAATCTGGTCCAGGTGGGTTAAATATATAAAACCATTACGGCCAGACTTTGTGGAAGTATAAAACAATTGATCTTACTTTTCTGAATGGAAAATATTGTAATTTCTATGGTATGCCTTTCCCTTGTCGGAAGCCAATGGTTTTTTTTTGTTTTTTTTTATCCATAGTTTATAACCTAGACCAAAAACGAGCACTTGACATTATTTAGTACAGTGTATGATTACTAAGTTTATGTTTAACCTCCCCTGAATTGTACAAATGATTATTGTTATTAATAACATTATTTGAATTTTATTTAATTTTATTTTGTTTATTTAGTTCTGTATTATGTTTAAAAAGAAATCGATTGGCAGAGAACGATGTAATTACATTTGTTTGGAAATAATGTACTGTTGCTTAAGCTGCTACATCAAAATAAAAAATTTAAAAAAATATATAATAATAAATACTTAAGTAAAAAGTACTATACATTCAGAGCTATTGATTTTACAATGCTTTTAAATTCACTCAAGGCAGATTTGAATATAGCATTAAGTTACAGTGCAGCACAATAAATTCTTTTTATTTAAAAAAAAGCAGTGAAACTTGCTGAGCTTGCTGGTGCAGATTAAAGGAATGATTTTATATTCCATGGAAAACAAGGATTGATCTACGAGCCAGATTTAATAATGAGATATAAAAAATTTCATGGGCCAGTACTTTTAGATCTCATATAAGTCGTAAAATCATCGTCTGCCACTATGGAAAATGGGTGATCATCCAATAGAATCATCACCATTATTTCAATAGTAGTTCTTGTGCTGCTAACTGAATCTTGATTAAGTTTAAATTTCAGTTGACAATTTTGGTATGTTAACTGATACATAGCGCTCTCCACAATTATTAGCACCCCTTGTAAAGATTTGTAAAAGGGGTTAGAAAAAATCCACCTTTTGGTGAAGCAGCTTCATGTCACACTGAAAAATTGAGAAAAATCCAACCTTTCATTAACATAAATTTATTCCAAGAAATAATTATCTTTAACAAAAACACGTGCCACGATTATTGCCACCCCTGGAAATTATAGTGAACACAATGTAACTGAAGCATGTTTCCCCTGTAAATTGTACATCTTTGAGTTGAGTGGAGTGAATAGGAACCTTCAAGCTGTAATCCATGACTTCCCGGTTAACAGGGATATGAACATGAGATGACACAAAGCCCAAATTCCCTTAGTCATCCATCAACATGGGAAAGATAGGAGAATATACAAACCAAATGAGGGAGAAGTCTGTTGACCTTCATAAGGGAATTGGTATTAAACAATAGCTACTCGCCTTAAAATGCCCATTTCTATTGTTAGGGCAATAATAAAAAAGTGGACAACAACTGGAACTGTTACAAATCTGCCTGGAAGAGGACCCAAGTTTATCTTTCCCCCACATACAGTGAGGAGGATCATAAAGAGGCATAAAAAACCCAAGGATGACTGTTGGTGAATTACAAGACCAAGTAAAATCTTGGGGTTACCACGTCTCTGAAAAAACAGATGTCCCCTTCATGCTAACAGATTATTTAGAAGATATGCCAGAAAAAGTTTTTTTTTTGTCAGTTAACCACAAATGTAAGCACCTGGAGTTTGCAAAACAATACTACCACTTTGACAATTCAATGGTCTGATGAAACAAAAATGGAGCTCTTTGGCAATAAACATAAGGTGGGTTTGGAGTAAAAAGAAGGATGGCTATAATGAAATTAACCTTATCCCAAATGCAAAATATGGTGGAGGTTCTGTGATGTTGTGGGGCTGTTTTTTCTCCAAAGGCACTGGAAACCTTGTTAGGGTACATGGCATTATGGACTCCCTGAAATACCAGGACATTTTAAATCAAAATTTGGCTGCCTCTGCCAGGAAACAAAAGCTGGGCTGTCATTGGATCTTCCAGCTGGACAGTGATCCTATGCACATGTCCAAATCAACACAAAAATGGTTAGCTGACCGCAGAATCAAGTTTCTGCCTTGGCCATCTCAGTCCCCTGACCGGAACTCCATTGAAAACCTGTGGGCTGAGCTGAACAAGAGGGAGCAGAAGAGATGGTTTAGGATCCTGGATGATCTGGAGAGATTCTGTAAAGAGCAATGGACTCAGATGCCCTGCTTGGTATTTTCCAACCTTATAAAATGTTATAGAAGACAGTGCTGTTATACTGGCAATGGGAGGTTCTACATAGTATTAAAAGCAGGGGTGCCAAAAATCATTTTTGTTGAAAATAATTATTTCTTGATGAAGGATTTGTTTTTCTTTCAATAAATTTATTTTAGGGAAAGGCTGTTGTTATCATGCTGTATTTTTCTAATTTTTTCAGTGTGATATGAAAATACTTCACCAAAAGGAGGATTTTTTAAACCCTTTTTACAAGTCTGTACAAGGGGTGCCAATAATTGTGGAGAGCGCTGTACAGATATAGGAATTGAAATATACATATATAAGGGTACGATCACGTGTGTGTATGCTACATACTGTATAATGCAGTTCTACTTATTGGTTGTTCCATCTCCTTAAAGACAGTATGTAATGTAAAGTAATAAGAAGAAAAGAAAAAAGAAAGAAAGAAATGTATTGCTCAAGAATTGTGAGACAAAATCATGATCTTGAATTTGAGTGAAAAAAACTGATTCATATTTTGCCCAGAATTGTGCAGCCCTACTCAGGTATTCTGCATGCTAGCTTATTCTGCATGCTTTATTATTATTATTTTTTGTTTTATAAATGGGTGAGTAATGAATATGCATTATGATGGTCATGCAGAATGAATAGGAGAGAAAGAAAGGCCAATTTTCCAAAATGGAGACATGCGCAATGGGTGAGAACCAGTATGGTTGCTGGCTACACGGACACAAAATCCTGGTGTTGCAAGCATTCGAACGCATAACATTGTATGTGAATATGGATGTTTCAGTTTTATGGTTTTGTTACTACACATAAGATTTTATAGGGTCCAACTGTTTTTAATGGTTCCCAAATATTAAATTACACAGGACAACAAAAAAAACATTTTTTTAAATCATCAGAGACCAAAATACATTTTTCCAAATCAGTTTTTCACGCTGATTCCATATCTGTTTCAGTTTTTTTCTGTCACGTCAACTTTTTGATTTTTGAGTAATGCTAGTTAATACCGTAATTGCAAATATTGTGTACTAAAACAAAAGTAGTATAGGGTATAATATCTTTAGAGCAAAATCAAATAAACAGACAGAGGGCATAAAGAAATTGAAAAGTGTTTGTTAACCACCATTGTTTCTTCAAAAATGCTTTGAGTTTGATTTTCTTGTGTACACCATGTCTGGATTGTCGCGATACAGCATCCAACAGTAGTCGGCCATCAAGCTTTCACTGTAACCAGCTGCACCTTCTCCATACTCATCACCTTCTACAGAATCAAGACCATCATGTGGCGGTACAGGAACAGCCAATGAATCGTCATGAGGAACAGGCCTGATTGCAGAATCTCGGCTGGGATATACAATTTTGTGCTTAGTTTTAGCAGAGAATCCACTTGTATTTGTGCAGCAAAAGTAGCAGTCTCGCGGTTCCCTCCACACCATCGGAATTCCAAATGGCATTGCTACCTTTTGCCGATTTAGCCAGTCACGCAGGCCATTTGAACAACTGGAAGAGATGACATGTGGAGCCCAAGATTTATCCTGTTCTCCAGGTAGACAGCCAAAGTATAATTTGTATATCTTCTTAAGATCTGCAGTGATTGGGCAACGTTGTGCTCTCGTTGTGAATGAACCACGCACATAACAGAAACTGTCTGGATGATTAATACAATTTCTAGGCATGATAACTGAAAGCCAACACAGTTGATGCTGTCTGTCACCTCCACCTTCGATTTCCAGGTCGACATTTAACACTATAATCCCCCAACAGCTCACTGAAAAACTGGTCCAGATGGGGCTCAATACCTCACTGTGTAACTGGTTGTTGGATTTCCTTACAGGAAGACCACAAGCAGTACGGGTCGGTAGTAACACATCCAGCACCATCATTCTTAACACGGGGACCCCTCAGGGATGTGTGTTGAGCCCCCTCCTCTTTACCCTGCTGACCCACGACTGCACACCGTCACACAGCTCAAACCTCTTCATTAAGTTTGCGGACAACACGACTGTGGTGGGTCTCATCAGCAATAGGGATGAGACCGATTACAAAAGCGAGGTGAGCCGCCTGGCCACGTGGTGCGGAGACAACAATCTCTCTCTGAATGTGGAGAAGACGAAGGAGATTGTTGTTGACTTCAGGAGAGCGCACACTCAGCACGCCCCTCTGACCATCAATGGGGCGTCTGTGGAGAGAGTGCGCAGTACCAAGTTCCTGGGTGTACACATCACTGAGGATCTCTCCTGGACAAACAACACCATTGCACTGGCCAAAAAATCACAACAGCGTCTCTACTTCCTTCGCAAACTGAGAAGAGCAAGAGCACCAGCCCCCATCATGTTCACCTTCTACAGAGGCACCATTGAGAGCATCCTGACGAGCTGCATCACTGTGTGGTTTGGAGCCTGCAAGGCATCCTGCCATAAAACCCACCAACAATCATTGGTGTCCCTCTCCCCTCCCTCCAGGCCATCTACAGTACCCGTCTCACCAAGAAAGCTCTTTGCATAGCAGGCGATCCCACCCACCCAATGCAAAGCTTCTTCAGCCTGCTGCCATCAGGGAGGAGACTGCGGTGTCTCCAGGCCAGGACCAGTAGACTGAAGGACAGCCTCATCCATCAGGCTGTCAGGAAGCTCAACTCTCACCCAGCTCTGCCCCCACTCCCCTCACTCCCCCCTTCTGCCCCACGGACTTTCTGAAACTTTCCGAATCTGTTATACATACACTAACACCCACACACACACACTCACTCACCTGCACCAGTCACTTTGTGTAGCATTAGTCTGCTACTCAGCCTACATCATAAATGACTGTTTGTCCAAGGCTGCTCGTTATTACTTATCATCACCTCTTACAAGCTCTATTGCACTTTATGCCTGATCTGCACTCTCTGCCACGTGCCCTTATATATTGTATTTATTTATTCATATTTTTCTTACTTGTATTCTTTTATTTGTATAAATGCTACTGTTAACTAGGGTTTGTGAGAAAACGGTATTTCAATTCTCTGTATGTTCTGTACATGTGGCAGAATTGACAATAAAGTTGACTTTGACTTTGACTTGATGACCCAGAATTCAAACTCAAGAGTTAGATTTAGTATTTCTTTTGCAACAATTCGAGAAAATAAAAAACTAAGTTGTATACACAAGACATGTGCACTACGTAAAATTAATCATACTCAGATCACAACTAGACAAGTATCAATAAAACATAAATCAATATCTAGTCACCTAAAGAATGGTGATGCTGTCTATAAGATAAAAAACACAGACAACTCTTGTAATACACTTAGGCAGACTACATGTACATAATATCATACTAGATATAGTTTCATCACAAAAACTTGACGTGCTAGAGAAAAACTAAACACAGATTTGAAATCAACATGAAAAATACTACAAAACCATAAAATTACCCTTGATGAAAATGACCTGTTAATCTGTGTTATTAGCTTTTTGGAAATATTAGATCTTCAAAATGAAAAATTTCATACGTCTAGGTTGATTGGCAAACTAGAATTTGGAAATTTCCTAGAAATTTGAAGTGAACATAAGAACATAAGAACTATACAAACGAGAGGAGGCCATTCGGCCCATCGAGCTCGCTTGGGGAGAACTTAACTAATAGCTCAGAGTTGTTAAAATCTTATCTAGCTCTGATTTAAAGGAACCCAAGGATTCAGCTTTCACTACGTTATCAGGAAGACTATTCCATACTCTGACTACACGCTGTGTAAAGAAGTGCTTCCTTAAATCCAGTTTGAAATGTTCTCCCACTAATTTCCACCTATGGCCACGAGTTCTTGTATTTGAACTAATGCTGAAGTAACTATTCGGTTGAACAGCATCCAAACCTGTTAGAATCTTATAGACCTGGATCATGTCCCCCCTCAGTCTCCTTTGCTTGAGGCTGAACAGATTTAGCTCAAATAACTTTTCCTCGTATGACATTCCTCTAAGACCAGGAATCATTCTTGTGGCCCTACGCTGCACCTTTTCTAAGGCCGCTATGTCCTTTTTAAGATATGGTGACCAAACCTGTACACAATATTCTAGGTGAGGTCTCACCAAGGAATTGTATAATCTTAGCATTACCTCCCTTGACTTAAACTCCACACACCTGGAGATATACCCCAACATCCTATTGGCCTTTTTTATTGCTTCCCCGCACTGGCGAGAATGAGACATGGAAGCATCAACATACACACCAAGGTCTTTCTCATAATCAGCTACCTTTATTTCAGTAGGTCCCATAAAATACCTGTACTTTATATTTCTGCTCCCTACATGGAGTACCTTACATTTCTCTATGTTAAATTTCATCTGCCAGGTGTCAGCCCAGTCACTAATTAAATTAAGATCCCGCTGTAGCTGCTGAGCCGCTAGTTCAGTATCTGCTACACCACCCACTTTGGTGTCATCTGCAAATTTCACCAGTTTACTGTATATATTGGTGTCTATATCATTTATGTAAATTAGGAACAAAAGTGGTCCTAAAATTGAACCCTGCAGTACCCCACTATGAACGCAGGCCCACTGTGACATTGAGCCTCTTATAACTACTCGCTGCTTCCTATCCGTTAACCAGTTATCAATCCAGGTCGCTACAGTTCCTAAAATACCTGTCGCTTTGAGTTTAAGTGAGAGCCTCTTGTGGGGAACAACATCAAAAGCCTTTTGGAAATCTAAGTAGATGACATCATAGGCCTTCTTATCATCAACTTCCTGAGTAGCTTCCTCAAAAAACTCCAACAGATTTGTTAAACAGGATCTACCTCTCCTAAATCCATGCTGGCTATCCCTCAAAATGTTATTTGAGTCCAGGTAATCTACCATTTTCTCTTTGATTATAGCCTCCATAACTTTACCAGTTATACAAGTTAGACTGATTGGCCTATATTTTGACAAATTACTTCTATCCCCTTTTTTGAAAATGGGCGTTATGTTGGCATGCTTCCAATCAATCAAATATTGAACTCCATCAACATAAACCGGTATGGTCATAGAAAAGATAGAAAAGATTAAGACAATATCACTTTAATAACCTGTTATAGTTAAACACTATATGAATTGTAGAAATACAAGTTACCTAACTACAGCTCTGGAAAATAATGAGACCATATCAAAATTTTCAGTTTCACTCATTTCTCAATTTATGGATATGTGCCTGTGTGAAAATACATTTTTTTTTTGCAAAAATCTGTGACTGGAATCTGTGAATGTTAAATGCAGGCCCATATACAGTATCTCCCGCGGGAGTTCTCGGTCATCCTGATAACTGCTGTGTATATACCACCTGATGCTAATGCTGACGTGGCTGTCGGACATTTGTATGACACCATCAGCAAACAACAAATCATGTATCCTGAGGCTGTTTTCATCATAGCTGGGGATTTTAACCATGCGGATTTAAAGGCAGTGCTCCCAAAATTTCATCAGCATGTAGTATCTATCTATCTATCTATCTATCTTTCTTTCTATTTATCTTCTTCCTTCCTTTATGGGTCTCCTGCCCTGCTTATAGGAGCCTGTTATAAATTGTCCTAGCAGTGCACTTCACACCACTTAATGTTTCCCTTTCTTTTTGAAGGACACTTGAGGTCATCCTCCAATTTATAAGGCACTGCCAAATAAGTTGACAGTCATCTCTAATATTATAAAGTTGCTTCTGTCCATCTGGCTGTTTTTTGGTTATAGAGTCTCTTGCTTCACTTTGTTCTTGTGTACTTCTGTCTTAGAAACTTTGAGCCTGGAAGCAGCTTGCCTCACAGTGTAGCCTTCTGTCTGCAGATCCAGGATAATACCAGGATTTATAAATGCATATTTTTTGAAAATATAGAGTGGTCTCTTAATTTTTTCCAGAGGTGTACATGTTTTTGGAATGTGGGATCAAAGGGAATGTACCAGAGGAATTTTTAGGTGCATCATGATGGAACAGAAAACATGACTCTTCAGACTAGAGCACAATCTTCCAAAGCTCCATTGTCCAGTTATGGTGCTCATGTGCCCATCATAGGTAGTTTTGAAGGGGGTCAGCATGGGCACTCTGACCAATCTGTACTTATGCAGCCCCATATGCAGTATGTTGTGATGCCCTGTGTGTTCTGACATCTATCACAGCCAGCATGAACTTTTTTAGCCATTCATGCTACAGTAGTTCTTCTGTGGGATCAGACCAGACAGGCTAGCCTTTGTGCTCCATGTCTATCAATGAGCCTTGGGCGCCCATGACCCCATCGCCGGTTCACTGGTTGACCTTCCTTGGACCACTTCTGGGTGGTACTGACCACTGCCTACCAAGAACACCTCACAAGACTTGCTATTTTGAAGATGCACTGACCCAGTTGTCTAGCCATTACAATTTGGCCCTTGTCAAAGTCTCGCAGATTCTTATATTAGTCCATTTTTCATGCTTGCAGCACATCAGCTTCAATAACTGACTGTTCATTTGCCTAATATATAATGGTACCTGTAATTAGATAATAAATGTTATTCACTTCACCTCAGTGGTTTTATTGTCATGGCTGATTGGTGTATGTCTGAATATTTAGATTCTATTTATTTCTCATTTGTACTGAATTGTAAAACCAGTAGTGTAATTAAGTAACTACCATGTAATGTTACACAGATACATACAGACCCCATTGTCATTTTCTTCTAAGATAAAATGCTAATTCTACCTAGATTGTTTTTGACACACACATGCTTGACTTAGGTGGCAAAAAGTAGCCCAACAGGTACGGTGGGGTGTGATCCCAAATATTACACACTAGCAAACAAACAAAAAGTTGTCGTAACAATTTCTTGATGGGGCACATCAAGAACCGAGACAGACATACACAAGAACAAGGTGAAGCAGGAGACACTGGCAGTAACCAAAGAACAGCCAGGTAGAGGGCAGAAACAACTTTCCAATGCTGGAGATGACTGTCAACTTATTTGGCAGTTCCTCATAAAAGTGTCCTTCAAAACGAATGGGAAACATTAAGTGATGTGAAGTGCGCTGCTAGGGCAAAAGTACAAATCATGAATAAGGTTCTGTTATGATTTATTAATGATGAACAAACATGGGATCTGTACTTAACAAACACTTATTAATTAATACATTAAGTAGGAGCATATGTCACGGTGCGGGACAAGCGAGCCGGAAAGCAGGCGACTGGAGCCGTAAATACGGACAAACAGGGTTTTAATTGAGACGGAGGGTAACCAGGCAGGAACAGACACTACAATGACAGATCTGGGGTACACTGACTTAGACACGGACTAAATACAAGAGACAGGCGAAGGGTAACGAATCACAGGTGAGAACAATCAGGGAATCACACGAGGTAACGAGGTGGGCGTGGCACACATCGGGAGCGGACGGAGCGGGGCGTGACAGAACCCCCCCCCAAAGGCGTGCACACCGGGCGTGCCCAAGAGGAGGCGATGGACGGGACCGGGGAACAGGACCTGGAAAACAAGAACAAAACCATCAACGAGACCAGGGAAACAGGACAGAGACACAGAACAGGAACAAAGACGAGAAAAACGACAAGACCTGACAGAGAACAGGGAACGCAGACAGGCAGACAGAAAAGGGTGACACGGAGGGAACACCCACAGGCGACACAAAGGGGCCAGGAGTGCACAGAGGAGGAACAGAGGGACCAGGAACAAAGACAGGCGGGACGAAGGGAGGAGGAGCAGACAGGGGAGACCAGACCGGAACGGAAGGAGGACAAAGGGGAGCCCGAGGGAGCCCAGGCGGGCGACGGGCAGCGGCCGGAGGGGCCGCAGGCGAGAGGGAGAAGGGAACAGAAGGGGACCACCCAGGGGCCAAGGGAACGGGACGAGGGAGTGACGGAGGGGACACGGAGGGAGCAGAAGGGAACACCAGTGCAGGCAGGCAGGAGGGGGAAGCCGCGGCAGGCGGAGGCGCCGTCCGACGCACAGCCGGAGCAGGGGGGCCCGGAAGGGAGGACCGAGGATCCAGGGGGGGACCTGGCGGAGACCACCGACACCGAGGCGCAGGACCCGCAGGCAGCCACCGAGCCACAGCCAGGAGCGGAACGGGCGAGCCAGGGGGCAGGGTGGTGTGGGCCTTGTCGGGGCAAGGGAGTCAGGAGGGAGGTGCCCGAGGGTGTAGGCTCGGGCAGAGCAGGGGGCGTGGCTGCAGGTGATGCAGCCGGAGCCGCGGGCATGGCCGCAGGCGGTGCAGCCGGAGCTGCGGGAGTGGCCTCAGGCAGGCCGGGCAGGACGGGAGGAGCGGCCTCAGGCAGGGCCACGGGCAGGACAGGCGAGACAGGCAATTCAGGCGCCGGCAGGACAGGCGAGACAGGCAGGTCAGGAGGGAGCGCCTCGGTGGGTGCCTCTGGCGTGCGGCCAGCAGGGGGCGCATTGAGCGTGCAGTCAGCAGGGGGCAGGTACCTCGGGCGTGTGACCAGCAGGGGCCGCCTTGGCAGGCACCGCCCTCACGCGGCCAGCAGGGGGTGCCTCAGCGTGCACCTCCGTCGTGCGGCCAGCAGGGGGCGCCTCGGCGGGCACCTCCGGCGTGCGACCAGCAGGGGGCGCCTCGCCGGGCACCTCTGGCGTGCGGCCAGCAGGGGGCGCCACAGGCAGATTGGCATCCCCCGCTGCAGGCGGAGGCGAAGCCAAGCCATCGGGCAGAGCTGCAGCAGGCACCACCAATTCCTGACCAGCAGGGGGCGCCATGGCGGGCGCCGCCATCACGCGGCCAGCAGGGGGCGCCGCAGCAGGCGCCGCCATCTCAGGCAGTGTCGCAGGCAGAGTGGTGGCAGCTGCAGGTGGTGGCTATTTCTGTGGCTGGAGCCTTCAGGAAGGGAAAGTCCTTCCTTTTGGACTTCATGCTACGCTATATGTACAATCAGGTAAGCTCCTGCTGAACTGGGGTACAAAATACATTTCATTTCTAGTGTAACTGAATCAGGGAAATTGTCTTTGCTTAGGGCTTCTCATTCTTGGACAAATTAGAACAAACTACATTTGCGTACTGCACAAGTAGTCTCAGTCAGTGGTGGGAAAAATAGTCAATTTTCATACTTAAGTAAAAGTACAGATACCACCCCAAAATGTCATTTGAGTAAAAGTCATCCAGTAAAATAAATTAAGGTAAAAAATGCCTGGTTCTAAAAGCACTTAAGTATCAAAAGTAAAAAGTACTATACATTCCAATCTATTTATCATGCAAGCTATCCTTTAACATTCACTCAATACAGATTTGAATACAGTGTTTCAAGTTACAATGCATCACAACAAGGAAAACTGAGTTGCAAGAGGAAAAGTAGATATTTTCTTTCTATTCAGAAAAGGCAGTGAAACTTGCCAAGCCTCTCAGTGCAGATTAGCGAGACAAAAAAAGTTATTTTGCGACAAACAAAAGATTGATCTACGGGCCAAATTTAATAATGAATTATAAACATTTAATGAGCTGGAACTTTGAAGCCTCTTATGTGAATGAGCCAACGAAAACACTCTTCCTCCACTATGGAAAATGCCTGATTGTCCAATGCAATCATCACCATTCTTTCAGTAATACCTCTAGTGCTGCTAACTTTGAATATTGATACAATTGATACAAGGCAGAACAAGCAGGACAGGCGGGTCAGGCAGGACAGGCGGGTCAGGCAGTGCTGCTGGCAGCGCGGCCGCAACAGCAGCAGGCTGTGCCGCGGGCAGAGCGGTGGCAGCAGCAGCAGGCGGTGCCGCGGGCAGAGCGGCGGCAGCAGCAGCAGGTGGTGCCGTGGACAGAGCGGCGGCAGCAGCAGCCGGTGCTGCTGACAGGTCCGGAGCAGGCAGTGCGGCCGGTAGGTTCGGCACGGGCGGCAGGAGGGGCGCCGAGCGAGAAGGCGTTGTCCCTTTAAGGGCTTTAGGGACCCGGGGAATGGAGTCTCTTACGACGCGAATTCCGCCGTGCCCGAGACGCTCCGGCCGATAAAAGTAAGCTTCCATCGGAGGTGGCTTCTTCGGATGGGAGCTCGCCAGGCATGTAGCGGCGGTGTCATCCCAGGCGGGGAGTAAAGAGCAGGCTCCTAGGTAGAGCGTTGGGGCTGCTTCCGCCAGCTCTCTGCTCCGCTTCTCCCAGCTGCTCGTTACGCGCTGGCTCAGGCGGCGAAGGCATTTCCGTGCCCTCGTCAGCGGGTATTCCTGCCTGGCTGGGCGTTCCCTACCGAGCAGGTCCGTGCCTTTGTTAGCCAGCTCCAGGGCTGTCGGGTCCTCCTGGACCTCGGGCTGGGATTGCCAATACACGAAGTCTTGCAGCAGTCCGAGCCGGTGGTGCTCGGTCTGCTGCTTCGTGCTTTCGGGGAGATCTGTCATTCTGTCACGGTGCGGGGCAAGCGAGCCGGAAAGCAGGCGACTGGAGCCGTAAATACGGACAAACAGGGTTTTAATTGAGACGGAGGGTAACCAGGCAGGAACAGACACTACAATGACAGATCTGGGGTACACTGACTTAGACACGGACTAAATACAAGAGACAGGCTAAGGGTAACGAATCACAGGTGAGAACAATCAGGGAATCACACGAGGTAACGAGGTGGGCGTGGCACACATCGGGAGCGGACGGAGCGGGGCGTGACAGCATACTACTACATTATTTGTGCCCCCTAAAGGAAAGTGTTACCAATATTGTTATATTAGCATTTTAACTTTTAAAAAAATATATAATTATTATAACAATTTATTGATTAAGATGAACATGCAAACAAATCGCAAAGTAGCTAACAAGAAATGACAGCGATGTATTCCCTGGATGGCCCCGTCACCCCCTCCCCCTTATCTATTTATTACTCCTCCCACTGCCTCTAAACTCTGTCTCTAGCCTTTCTAGTAAGTTAGGTTTAGGCGGTACCTAACTTTTCATACCATCCATATGTTCCATATACAGACCCTTTCCAAAAAATTAGAATATCATGGAAAAGTTTATTTATTTCCATAATTCCATTCAAAACGTTAAACTTTCATAGATTATAGATTCAGGGCCCACAACTTAAACGATTTCAAGTACTTAGTTGTTTATTTGTACATAATTTGGGCTTCCAGCTCATAAAACCCACGAAAACAGGAATTCAAAAAATTAGAATACTGTGAAGACATCAGGCCAAATTTTACAGGGTATGAATGTTTTAAACTGAGTGTCGCACAACTCATCTACTAAACTCAAAGCACCTGCACAGGTTTTCCCAGGTGTCATTAAATTGCTTCACTTTGGTTCAATTGTCTCAGTTAGGTTCAATATGGGCTGTTCAAGGAGGCTGGCTGTTCACAGAGTGCTGTGTCCAAGCATATCAGTGGAAAGTCCTAGTGGAAGGGCAAAATGTGGCAGGAGAAGATGCACCAGCAGAAGAGATGACCGTGGGCTTCAGTGGATTATCAAACAGAGAAGATTCAAGAATCTGGCAAAGATCCAGAAAGAGTGGAATGAGGCAAGAGTCACAGCTTCAAAAACCACCACATTCAGATGCATCCGGGAGATGGGCTACAACTGTCGGGTTCCTCGGGTCAAGCCACTTCTGAGCCTGATCCAACGTCGAAAGCGTCTCAACTGGGCCAAGGAGAAGAAGGACTGGACTGTTGGCCAGTGGTCCAAGGTCCTCTTTTCCGATGAAAGTAAAGTGTGCCTTTCGTTCGGGAATCAAGGTCCAAGGGTTTGGAGGAAGACGGGTGAGGAACAGAACCCAAGATGCTTGAGGTCCAGTGTGAAATAACCACAGTCAGTCATGATTTGGGGTGCAATGTTTAGTGCAGGTGTTGGTACACTCTGCTTTCTTAAATCCAAGGTCACCGCAATGAGCTGGAACTTTGAAACCTCTTATGTGAATGAGCCAACGAAAACACTCTTCCTCCACTATGGAAAATGCCTGATTGTCCAATGCAATCATCACCATTCTTTCAGTAGTACCTCTAGTGCTGCTAACTTTGAATATTGATACAATTGATACAAGGCAGAACAAGCAGGACAGGCGGGTCAGGCAGGACAGGCGGGTCAGGCAGTGCTGCTGGCAGCGCGGCCGCAACAGCAGCAGGCTGTGCCGCGGGCAGAGCGGCGGCAGCAGCAGCAGGCGGTCTATCTTCAATACATAATCCTGATAATGAACTTGAATGGTTTTTTTTCCGCAGGTGCAAAATAGGGCCCACAAGTATACAAAAACATAGCTTTAAGCAATGAGGATTAATGGTAGAGGATGAGGTTAGTTGAGGTGTTCTGGAAGAAATGGGCCTTAAGGCATCTTTTTACAGTAGTGATACATTCTATAGACCAGATATAGTTGAGCAGCTCATTCCATTATGGGACCAGGGATAAATAATGTGTAATATGAAACTTGTTTTCACCCATTGGGGGATTCACCAGGTGCCCCCCACCTGCTGATCAGAGAGGACTGGATATAAAATGGGTCCTGAAGAGTGACTCAGTGTTGGTAGAAGCTGTTCTATTAACAGCTCAAAAGCAAGTACGAAAGATTTGAAGTTGCCGTGAGCATCTAGGAAGCTAGTGGAGGGAAACAATGAGATGTGTAATGTGAGTGCATTTCAGCTGATTGAATACCAAGCACATTGCTGCATTTTGAGTCATCTGCATTGGTTTTAGCCCTGCCAGTAAAGAGTTACAGTAATCTGGTCCTGATATGACAACTGCTTAGACAAGAAGATAAGCTGCATAGATAGATAAGGTCTGAACATCCTGATGTTATCAAAAGTGAATCTTCACGATCATCTTCATCTATATACCCTGCTCAAAAAAATTAAAGGAACACTTTGAAAACGCATCAGATTTCAATGGGGAAAAATCCTGCTGGATATCTATACTGATATGAACTGGGTGATGTGTTAAGAGTGAAAGGATGCCACATCGTTTGATGGAAATGAAAATTACAAACCTACAGAGGGCTGAATTCAAAGACACCCCGAAAATCTAAGTGAAAAAATGATGCAGCAGGCTAGTCCATTTTGCTGAAAATTAAATGCAGCAACTCAAAATCGTACTCAGTAGTTTGTATGGCTCCCATGTGCTTGTATGCATGCCTAACAATGTCAGGGCATCCTCCTAATGAGATGATGGATGGTGTTCTGGGGGATCTCCTCCCAGATCTGGACCAGGGCATCACTGAGCTCCTGGACAGTCTGAGGTGCAACCTGGTGGCATCGGATGGACCGAAACATAATGTCCCAGAGGTGCTCTATTGGATTTAGGTCATGTGAACGTGGGGGCCAGTCAATGGTATCAATTCATTCATGCTCCAGGAACTGCCTACATACTCTCGCCACATGAGGCCGGGCATTGTCGTGCACCAGGAGGAGCCCATGGCCCATTGCTCCAGAGTAGGGTCTGACAATGGGTCCAAAGATTTCATCCCGATACCTAATGGCAGTCAAGGTGCCATTGTCTAGCTTGTAGAGGTCTACGTGTCTCTCCATGGATATGCCTCCCCAAACCATCACTGACACCCCACCAAACCGGTCATGCTGAACAATGTTACAGGCAGCATAATGTTCTCTGCAGCTTCTCCAGACCCTTTCACGTCTGTCACATGTGCTCAGGGTGAACCTGCTCTCATCTGTGAAAAGCACAGGGCACCAATGACGGACCTGCTAATTCTGGTATTCTATGGCAAATGCCAATCGAGCTCCACGGTGCCGGGCAGTGAGCACAGTGCCCACTAGAGGATGTCGGGCCCTCAGGCCACCCTCATGAAGTCTGTTTCTGATTGTTTGATCAGAGACATGCACACCAGTGGCCAGCTGGAGGTCATTTTGTAGGGCTCTGGCAGTGCTCATCCTGTTCCTCCTTGCACAAAGGAGCAGATACCAATCCTGCTGATGGGATAAGTCAGGATTTCAAGCTATAAAGAACTCTTCATTTTGATTAAGTATGTCATGATTTCTTCATGTAAAGTCATTCTCCTATGATACTTAGTCGTTATATTATAGGGGAAGCCCTGGTTTCATGAAATTAAGTCAGGATTTCTAGTTATAAAGAATTCTTCATTTTGCGCAAGTATGTCATGATTTCTTCATGTAAAGTCATTCTCCTATGATATTAAGCCATTCTATTATAGGGGAAGCCCTGGTTTCATGAAATTAAGGACCTTCTATGGCCCTGTCCATCTCTCCTAGAGTAACTGCCTGTCTCATGGAATCTCCTCCATGCCCTTGAGACTGTGCTGGGAGACACAGCAAATATGTGCTATTATGGAGGAGTCGGACTGCCTGTGCAACCTCTGTAGGGTCCAGGTATCGCTTCATGCTACCAGTAGTGACACTGACTGTAGCCAAATGCAAAACTAGTGAAAAAACAGTCAGAAGAGATTAGGACGGAAAAATGTCAGTGGCCCCCACCTGTTAAACCATTCCTGTTTTGGGGGTCGTCTCATTGTTGCCCCTCTAGTGCACCTGTTGTTAATTTCATTAACACCAAAGCAGCTGAAACTGATTAACAACCCCCTCTGCTACTTAACTGACGAAATGAATATCCAAGAAGTTTAGTTTACTTGATGCTATACTCTGATTAATAAGCGTTCCTTTAATATTTTTGAGCAGTATAGTTTATATGATACATAAGCTAACCTCGAAGGAGACAACACTGATTGCTGGCAGTTGACAAAAACAAAAATCTTGTTTTTGTTTGTCCAGAATATTCCTAAATAAGTATGTATGTAAATAAATAATGAACATCATATTTTTTACATTTTTCCAATCCATTCTAATCTGAAATTCAACAACAGTGTATGAATTCCTTTAAAAAAAATAACATTAGTAGAAGCCTATGTACTTCAGTAAACACATGAACTTTAATAGAAGACAAATGTGTATAACATGTTCAAATTTAATACATGTGTAAGAGACAAACAATTATATCTCAGGTCACAATATAGTAAGTTGGCTAAGTTGGGTCATTTAAATTGGTGTCTGCTCATGAATCACTGCGTCTGTATAACATACATTTGTTCATAAAATAACAGATGATCAAATTTCAAATTTTACTAAGTAATTGCCAGTATTTCTTGTTGGGTTGTGCACAAGCCATTCATGTACTGAAAGATCCAAAAGTTCTATACTGTTCTTGTTGAATGTAGCTAATCCCATGTGTAAACTGTAAATAATGTTTAATATTTTATTTAGATTTTGTTTTATTGTGCTTTATTGTGCAAAAATATGTCAGTGCAGTTGTGCAATTAAGTCTTTTGGGAAATGTGAGGGTTAGAGTTGCTAGTTGTCTCACATAAGATAGACCCTCCCTGATCCCCCACTAGAAATTTTAGCACTGTGAAACAGGAAGGTGGGGACTGGCCTCCCTTACTTCTTCAGATTGAGAGTGGCAACCCTAGTGAGGATTGATAGTTTGACTGATGAAGGCGTGTGTCTCGAGTTAGCCAAGCACTATGACATGATGAGGAAAAACTATGAGATTCTGAAAAGGTTGATTGATGCGATTTCATTCTTGGTACGACAGGAGCTGGCATTTAGGGGACACGATGAGAGTGAAAACTCGGACAAAAAAGAAAACTATAGACTTGACAGATGTGCTTTCCTGCTATGATGATGTTCTGGCTTTGGTTGGTGTGTTTGTGTGGCACATGAAATGTAGAGCAAAACAATAGTGTAAAACTGTGTACCCTACTCATATTTTAATCAAGTCACTCAATTTTACTTGAATATCAATAATCCCTATATTTCAGAAAAGAATGCACCTGTTGAAAACATAATTTTTGTCAGATTTTTTTTCTAAATATTAGCTCACCAAGCTAATAGCTACACAATTGAAGGCTCAGGAAAAAGGCTAAATGGGGCTGTGGAAATATTTAGGGCTACTGTGTTTTGAAAATAGTAATATTTACTATAACATGATTAGAAATGACTAGCTGTCACTCTAGCTTCACAATCGCTTGTGGGATTGGAGTGCTGACATTTCAGGGACTCCCCATGCCTGCATTCCCACTTGCATCTCCCTCCTACTTATGCTGCCATAGCCATATCTGCTGGAGCTTGCACATTGCACTTCATATTGCACTCATTTAACTTTTAGCACTGCCTATAGTATAGTCTCCCCTACTTTCACTAATTGCATATTTTATTTCCCCTACTCCTCCCTGGGGGGTGCTGCCTGGAGACCTCAATCTATCAAGATATCCAGCACACCCTGCAACATGTGACGTCGCCACTACCAATGACGTCCGTGCATCCAGCTCACCGTTCTGCCTGTGTCATCTTCCACGTATGACCCACTGCCTGCCTTTTGGTTGCCTGGCGATTGGAGGGAGCGTTGGCACCGGCTGTCATCTCCCCCCTGCTCCCCATTTGTGTCTGAAATTTTACTGTATTTGACTCTCCCTGCTGGCCCCTGGAGGATGGGCTCCCCCTTTGAGTCTGGTCCCTCCCAAGGTTTCTTCCTTATCTGGAGTTTTTCCTTGCCACTGTCGCCTATGGCTTACTCACTGGGGGCTTTGGGTGGGGATGCTATAAAGCGCTTTGAGATGATGTAATGTTGTGATAATGCGCTATACAAAAATAAATTTGTTGTTGTTGTTGTAGTATATAATAATTTCTGAAATTCTACCTGCGGAGATCAGTCTAAACTTTACATTGCTAAATATTTTGGTCAACAGTCACCACTGATGTGCATGTAAAGTTCCTAATCATGGATATTTCACGATATACTCGGATGCAAACATAAATCATTACATTTCCCAGTTCCAAGACAATACTGATCGACTGCAATGACATGTTTCTGTTGCACAATAAAAAGAAACTGAACCAAAGAAATTAGTGTTCTTATTTTCAGTATATACACAGGATTAGCCATAAGCAACAAGACCAGTATTTTCAAATGAAAATATTAACTCTTGGCTCTTTCACCTTCAATATACCAATTCCATGTACACTACCCAGCAAGAAATAAAGGAATATTGGCAAACAAGTGATTTTTTCTTGCCTGATGATTGAAAACAAACATATGTAAGTAAGGCATCTCCACTGGGTCAGTTTAAAAGCATGTCATTCTTTAATTTAATCATCTGCACTTTTTAAATTTCACATGGAAATGGTCATTGTGATTATACATTGGCATTAAAACTATATTTTATGTGAAAAAAAGTAGATTGTTTTTTGTTTGTTGAGAAGAAGACTAGAGACTTACATTCTTGCATTGATTATAAGGGTTGGAAAGTATCACTATCCTTTACTTCTGGTGCCAACCACACCGAAGCAGCTGTGTGAGGTCTGCATTTACAGTACATTAGATCTTTGCAGTATTTAATTTGTGTCTATTGCAGTAGGTTTTATGTAATACTTAAGTAGATTTTACAATTCACTTCAAATAAAAACCTGCATTTCTTGTGAAGTGTTTCACCTGGATTGATTTGTACAGGTATAAAAGAAATCAACATTGTTTTATACAGTTATTAAAAAAGTGGAAACTTTAACAAACATGAAATCACCAATGTCCCTAATTCAATACATGACACAGTACACATAAGTACACTGAAATAAATACTTAAAAAATTGGTACAAAAATTATTTGGAAACCAAATACGTTTATATAAACTACATCTGTTTATCCAACATTTTGTAAAACAGACTGCATTTGAAAACTTCAGCTTTACAATTTCATGACAGATCAGTAACTCTGCTAGGAACATTACAGCTTTTTGGTTGAAGGTGTTAGAATTGTTCCTGTTATTAACACTAATGACACAAAAGGGAAAACAAAAGGGCTGCATATGCTGCTTTATGACTTGCACAGAGGAGGCTGACATATTAGAGTGGGAGTCATTACCTGTTCTGGATCAAAAGTCAGATCAACATTTTGACTGAGGCCTCACTCATGTCAAGTGAGACTCTACAGAAGCCACTCCTCCAAAACTATTATTTCATTTGGACAAATGATTTCACATATTCATATTTCAGCTTCGTGGTTACAGTTTATTTTGTTAATCTGTCAAAAGTAGAAATAAAACTTTTTCTAGATTATTCTTAGTGAATTAAACACAAGTTCATATCTTAAAAAATGCATTTGGTGTTTGTTCCACAATAATTCTTCATGTCATCAGGCACAGAACCGTGACCACTAGCAGTCTTTCTTTTGCTTTATTTCCATTTTAGGACATAGTTATTTAAATAATCATTAATAACCAAATGGTTTACAATACAGATGTCTTAATGCAGCCACTTCATGATATGACTTCAATCAGTGAACGTCCAGTGATCTAAGCACAATCATTTAATATTGATATTCAGTGAAGTCTTTAATACAGCTACTTCAGAATTCTTATCTTGATTTGATATACAGAAGTATAATGTATTTAAAATACTTTGAGAAAATAATTACCCTGGTGGGAATATACTGTGAATGTACTAAACATCTGGGATGTCTTTCTAATATTGTGTTGCACCTCCTCCAGCTCTCAGAATAGCTATAGTTTGTAAGTGCATGGGCACAGGTGTTCCATGTGGATCCTGAATGCCATTGCTTCTTACAATTGTGCACAACTGGATTGAGATTTGGTAAGTCGGCTATCCACTGCATTAAGGTAGATTCTTTAATGTTCTTAATTATCCAGTCCTGGATAATTTTATTTTTGTGTCAAAGGCCATTATCTTGCTGAAAAATAGATTTTCAGATTAGTTAATTAAAACTTTACAGTACAGTCCCCTTAGTAACTTAGTAGCAACTCAGTTACAATTCAAGTACAACTCATGAACAAAAATAGTAGCTACTTGAGATAAAAATTGCGCTATGATTCATTAATAATGAAGAAACATTAGATTTTATGTTAACATTGAAATTATTTGTGCACTCTCATGTAAAATATTACCAAAAGAAGTGACCTGCTCTGTCTAAAATACTACCAGTTCTCTGCTGTTGAAGCCCAACTGTCAAACTGTGCTGCATAACAGTGCATGTGTTGCCCTCTTCAACATATACATGACGTTATGGTAATAGAATTAGGTCAGCTGTTGAACTGCCCTATTACAGACTACACAGTATGTAACATGTCATGCAGTCAAAAAGGATGGACATTAACACCAATAGGGAAAAAAATAGTTCAGGAAATATTATGCATCAAAACGTTATTGATGTATTACAGGTTCCAGATTTTACTTTTGTTCAATATCGTAACACTTCACTTGAGGGGGCATAAAATTCAGTAATTCAATACTTATGTTCTTAATTAATCATTAACCAGCTCTTACATAATGTATTAATTAATCACAGACTAAGTTACAAAAAAATACTAATTATGTAACACAGAGAAATGTGCGTATACTTAGGAATACTCCCAAACATGCGTACACACAAACCCCTAGCAGTAGAGACATGTAATTGAAGCAAACAGATTGGCACATAGGATTTGCACAGACTCACACTAAATTATCAACCTTGATAGATTGACAGATAGAATGGTCTAGTTATGAACAACAAAGGAATTGTTCAAGTCATACACAGGTCTAGCACTAGAGCAGTGGATTTCAATCTATGGGCTGAGGCCTCCCAGTGGGCCATGGTGATACTGTGGGGGGGAGCGCACCTAATTAAGTGACTGCAATGTAAATCAAAATTCAGTTATGTGCTAAATGCATAACACATCATGGATAAGACACAGGGTCTCCCAAAAGGAAAGATACAGATACTCCATCAGCTAGTCTTAAAGTCAAACAAACCCCTGTCTTTGACATCAAGACTACAAAAAATAACCAAATGAAGAAAATTCAGCTGTTAGTACCAGGTGCTTGGCTTCACATATGTAGGTTAAAAAAAATAGCATCTGCCCTTATGTGATTTGTACTTGGAAGTTTCATTAAATGAAGCTCTGAAGCCAAATAAATTACATCATCACCTACAGACAAAGCATAGCAAATATGTTTCCAAGCCAGTTCAGTTTTTTGAGAACAAAGAATACCAGAGCAAGAAATAGACTCTTGAATCTGCTTGTACAGGAAGCATGAATGCTAACGCTGTTGAGGCATCATACAGTGTAGCACAGCTCATAGCCAAAGCTGGAAAGTCTCACACAATTGGGGAAAATGTATACTTCTCAAAAAAATTTAAGAAACACTTTTAAATCAGAGTATAGCATCAAGTCAATTAAACTTCTGGGATACTGATCTGGTCAGTTAAGTAGCAGAGGGGCTTGTTAATCAGTTTCAGTTGCTTTGGTGTTAATGAACTTAACAGCAGCTGCACTAGAGGGGCAACAATGAGACAACCCCCAAAACAGGAATAGTTTAACAAGTGGAGGCCACTGACATGTTTTCCTCGTCATCTTTTCTGACTGTTTTTCACTAGTATTGCATTTGGCTACAGTCAGTGCCACTACTGGTAGCATGAGGCGATACCTGGACCCTACAGAGGTTGCATAGGTAGTCCAACTCCTCCAGGATGGCGCATAAATACGTGCCATTGCCAGAAGGTTTGCTTTGTTTTCCAGCACAGTCTCAAGGCCATGGATGAGATTCCAAGAGACAGACAGTTACTCTAGGAGAGCTAGACAGGGCCGTAGAAGGTCCTTAACCCATCAGCAGGACCAGTATCTGTTCCTTTGTTCAAGGAGGAACAAGATGAGCAGGCCACTGGTGTGAATGTCTCTGACCAAACAATTAGAAACTGACTTCATGAGGTTGGCCTGAGGGCCCAACACCCTCTAGTGGGCCCTGTGCTCACTGCCCGGCAATGTGGAGCTTGATTTGCATTTGCCATAGAGTACCAGAATTGGCAGGTCCACCACTGACACCCTGTGCTTTTCAAAGATGAGAGCAGCTTCACCCTGAGCACATGTGACAGATGTGAAAAGGTCTGGAGAAGCTATGGAAAATGTTATGCTGCCTGTAACATTGTTCAGCATGAGTGGTTTATTGGTGGGTCAGTGATGGTCTGGGGAGGCATTTCCATGGAGGGACACACAGACCTCTACTGGCATGACAACAGCACCTTGACTGCCATTTGGTATTGGGATAAAATCCTTTGACCCATTGTCAGACCCTATGCTGGTGCAGTGGGTCCTGGGTTCCTCCTGGTGCACGACAATGCCTGGCCTCATGTGGCGAGAGTATGCAGGCAGTTCCTGGAGGATGAAGGAATCAATACCATTGACTGGCTCCCATGTTCGCATGACCTAAATCCAATTGAATACCTCTGGGACATTATGTTTGGGTCCATCCAACACCGCCAGGTTGCACCTCAGACTTTCCAGGAGCTCAGTGATGCCCTGGTCCAGATCTGGAAGGAGATCTCCCTGGACACCATCCATCGTCTCATTAAAAGCATGCCCCGATGTTGTTAGGCATGCATACAAGCACGTAAGGGCTATACAAACTACTGAGTACGATTATGAGTTGCTGCAATTATATTTCAGAAAATGGACTAGCCTACAGCATAATTTTTTCACTTTGATTTTTGGGGTGTCTTTTAATTCAGTCCTTTGTAGGTTGATAATTTACATTTCCATCAAACGATGTCGCATCTTTTCATTCCTAACAAATGATCCAATCCATATCAGTATAGATATCCAGCATAATTTTTTTCCCATTGAGATCTGATGTGTTTTCAAAATGTTCATTTAATTTTTTTGAGCAGTATACTTCTGTCTGCTGTAAAAGAAACTGGTAAAATAAACTTAGCTCAATGTTGGGAGAAAAAGCCCACACACAGTTTAATTTGATGGTGCCAAAGTAATTTGATGGTATGAAGTACCAAAGCATTTTTGGTACTTTGAGATACCGCTTTCAAACAACACAATTCAGCGAAGAATAAATGAGATGGCAAGTGATCTAAGGGCGCTTTTCCACCATACCAGGTACCACACTTTTGGTGCTTTGAGAAATTACCAAAAGTATGGTACTTTGTGGTGTTGGTTTTCCCACTGGCATAAAAACTGGTACTGCAGCGGGATTACATCATAATGTGAGACGCTATGTTCAGTATTGAATTTGAAAAATTACTATAATATATTATAGGGCTGGATGTGTGTGAAATTAATACCAACATTGCATGTTATGCACATACAATTCTTACATTTCTACTCAGCTACATTAAGATCAGGCTTTTTCTTACCTTCAATTCTGTAAAGACATTAAAGCACAGGAAGTTTAAGGTTCGCTAAAACATTTTTTTGTCACAGAAAAATAAATTTTAACTAACTTTGCAATTTGAAATATTATTCATTTTATGGATCATAGAATATACACTCACCTAAAGGATTATTAGGAAGACCTGTTCAATTTCTCATTAATGCAATTATCGAATCAACCAATCACATGGCAGTTGCTTCAATGCATTTAGGGTGTGGTCCTGGTCAAGACAATCTCCTGAACTACAAACTGAATGTCAGAATGGGAAAGAAAGATGATTTAAGCAATTTTGAGCGTGGCATGGTTGTTGGTGCCAGACGGGCCGGTCTGAGTTTCACTGACTTTCACAATATGCTCAGTTACTGGGATTTTCATGCACAACCATTTCTAGGGTTTACAAAGAATGGTGTGCAAAGGGAAAAACATCCAGTATGCGGCAGTCCTGTGGGCGAAAATGCCTTGTTGATGCTAGAGGTCAGAGGAGAATGGGCCGACTGATTCAAGCTGATAGAAGAGCAAGTTTGACTGAAATAACCACTCGTTACAACCGAGGTATGCAGCAAAGCATTTGTGAAGCCACAACACGCACAACCTTGAGGCGGATGGGCTACAACAGCAGAAGACCCCACCGGGTACCACTCATCTCCACTACAAATAGGAAAAAGAGGCTACAATTTGCACAAGCTCACCAAAATTGGACAGTTGAAGACTGGAAAAATGTTGCCTGGTCTGATGAGTCTCGATTTCTGTTGAGACATTCAAATGGTCAGAATTTGGCATAAACAGAATGAGAACATGGATCCATCATGCCTTGTTACCACTGTGCAGGCTGGTGGTGGTGGTGTAATGATGTGGGGGATGTTTTCTTGGCAGACTTTAGGCCCCTTAGTGCCAATTGGGCATCGTTTAAATGCCACGGCCTACCTGAGCATTGTTTCTGACCATGTCCAACCCTTTATGACCACCATGTACCCATCCTCTGATGGCTACTTCCAGCAGGATAATGCACCATGTCACAAAGCTCGAATCATTTCAAATTGGTTTCTTGAACATGACAATGAGTTCACTGTACTAAAATGGCCCCACAGTCACCAGATCTCAACCCAATAGAGCATCTTTGGGATGTGATGGAAAGGGAGCTTCGTGCCCTGGATGTGCATCCCACAAATCTCCATCAACTGCAAGATGCTATCCTATCAATATGGGCCAAAATTTCTAAAGAATGCTTTCAGCACCTTGTTGAATCAATACCACGTAGAATTAAGGCAGTTTTGAAGGCGAAAGGGGGTCAAACACCGTATTAGTATGGTGTTCCTAATAATCCTTTAGGTGAGTGTATAAGAAATAATTTATTTGCCATGAATTAAGTTTATGATATTTGAAGAAATGTGTGATCATGCCCCAGTCAGTGAAAGTGTGTTTCCTACCCCTAGGCTCAATAAATAGGCTACTTGATAAAAAGCTGTTCTCTTCAGCCAAATGTAAAAGTGTTCAATTTACATGCAGGCCTATGATGTTAGGCTACCTAACATCATAGGCCAAATTCCAGTGAAGTCTTGTGTGATTAGGCTGTTTAATTTTGGGGGGGGGGGGGGGGCATGGGCACTGTTTGTGCATAGAGCCCAGAATTTGGTGCTACGCCCCTGGGTCCGTCGGATTGTTGAACCTTGGATTCAGGAGGAGCAGTGTGGTTTTCGCCCTGGCCATGGAACAGTGGACCAGCTCTATGCTCTCTACAGGGTCTTAGAGGGTTCATGGGACTTTTCCCAACCAGTCTACATGTGTTTTGTGGACTTGGAGAAGGCATTCGACTGTTTCGGTACCGTACTTTTGGTACTTTCGCTTTTCCATTGACTTCCGGTCGAGTACCAGTACCGAAAGTTCCAGTATCGAAAGTGCCAAACCAGCTGGGCTACTTCTTTGGTACTTCGGTACTTTGGGGTGGGACCTGCAAAAGTATTTGCTGTTGATTGGTTATGCAAATAGCCTGCCGCTGAAACACAAAATACAACCGCCATCTTTTGAAACACACAGCAAACAGCAAGAAACAAAATAAAAAGCAATAGAAAGAAAAATATAATAAAGTAAAATGGAAGGATGGACAAACGAGGAAACACAGGCTTTAATCGCCATATGGTCGGATGAACAGATCTAGCGGGATTTGGATGACACGACTCGAAATAAAAAAGTTTTTGCTGTTCCGGGCAATTGCAGTTTCCCTGTTTCCCCTGTTGCACGCTGATTTGTACACGGTTTCGCTGTTGTTTTCATGTCTTTTTACGAAGCTCTTGAGGTAAACAAGCCATATATTGTAAAACACCACATGCCTTTTCGATGTTCTTTGTTTTTACAGATAATAAATGAAATTATTTAATTCGCTGGATAGAGATATTTCTTGATGAAAACGGTATAGTATTGCTTATAGGACTATATTACGCGTGACGATCTACTGTATTCACATGTAATAATGTACCTGAGTGATTTTCAGACATCTCGCATACATCTTTGCCTAAATATTAGGAGAAACATTATTTCCTGACATCCAGGATATTTGGTTCCCCCCTGTTAAAACAGGTATACAGCAACTCTGGACCTCGGTACGAATAACAATACTGTATTCACATGTAATAATGTACCTGAGTGATTTTCAGACATTTCACATACCTCTTTGCTTTAATATTAGAGGAAACATTATTTCCTGATAGACAGGAGAAACATACAGTAGGGAAATTGAATTGCCCGGAACACCGTAATACCAAGCCGCTTGGAAGAAATGGGGCACACACAAAACACTGAAAAATGCCTCTTGAAAATCAAAAAACACAATGAAATAATTTGTTTGCTTTCAAAATACTGAATTAGCAGTAACCTAATTCAAACTGCTTTGATCGGTTTAGCTAATGTAAGTGTACCTACGTAAATGTAAATGATGGTAGCATTCATGCAATTTGGATATTACTGAATCTTATACTGTGATAGAAGCTGACATAACATGACATACCAATAAACCGCATTTTTCAGCCTAAACTGTTAGTTTTAATTTTGGCCTGTTTTTTTTTTTAATTTTATTATAATTTAAGCTGCACTTTGTGATGATGTCAGTAAGGGGTGGTCACTGATGATATCATTTGGCGCCGGTACCATTTTTTTACGGCAGTGGAAAACCAACATGAAAGAAGTACCATACTTTCGGCACTTTATGGAAGTACCGAAAGTGTGGTACCTGATGCGGTGGAAAAAACGCCCTATGTCTCTCAGCTGGCCTGGGAATGCCTCGGGATTCCCCCGGAGGAGTAGGATGAAGTGGCCGGAGAGGAAATCTGGGTTTCCCTGCTGAGACTGCTGCCCCCGCGGACTGCTCATCAAGCGGAAGACAATGGATGGATGGATGGATATATATATATATATATATATATATATATATATATATATATAAATGGGTTTCCCAAGTGGACTGAGCTCTGTTTATAGCTGTGATTTAATCTTGTTTACATGAAATAAACGTACTCTAAGCAGGTTTGAGCTCCAACTGAAATTTTGCGTCGGATACGCCATTTTATTGCAACCATAGGTGCTCAGTCCTGCATGAAACGTTGTGCACTATCAGATAAGCAAACTGTAAATTTTTTATTTCACTTGTTCTTGATGCATTGTCTTGCTATATTGCTGTAGCAAACTCATTGTCAATGAGCATCTTTGGGATGTCGTGGAATGGGAGCTTCGTGCCCTGGATGTGCATCCCACAAATCTCCATCAGCTGCAAGATGCTATCCTATCAATATGGGCCAACATTTCTAAAGAATGCTTTTAGCACCTTGCAATCAATGCCACGAAGAATTAAGGCAGTTCTGAAGGCGAAAGGGGGTCAAACACCGTATTAGTATGGTGTTCCTAATAATCCTTTAGGTGAGTGTATGTTTAAAAATCAGTTTAAAGTTTACTTCCGCTGCTTTTGCATGATCGCTGCATGCGTTCTCCGAGACAATCATAGGCATTTTCATCCTCCTCCAGCATGACCCTCACAGCACCCAATGCCCCTGTGTCCACCTTCAGCAGTACATTACCAATATGCTGCCCCCATCCTACCCATCTTCCCCTCCCACTGTAGCACCTAGAAGAGTCTCCACCACTTCTTCTGAGGATGAAAACCGTGACACCCAGGGACCAAGCATCATCATCACTAAGGATCAAGTGATGAGACAATTAAGCAGACTTCATCCTAAAAAGGCGCCAGGCCCTGATGGCATAAACCCACAGGTTCTGAAGTCCTGCGCCTCCCAGCTATGCGGAGTTCTGCTCAAGATCTTCAACTTAAGCCTCAATATCAAGAAGGTTCCGGTGCTGTGGAAGACATCATGTCTGGTCCCTGTCCCGAAAACGGCACGCCCCTGTGCCCCATCAGACTACAGGCCAGTTGTACTCACTTCTCACTGCATGAAAGTCTTTGAGAAACTGGTCCTCGTCTCACTCCACCCCGTAGTTCTACCAGCACTCGATCCACTTCAGTTTGCCTACCGGACAAAGGTTGGAGTGGATGATGCCATCATTAGAGCTTTTCAGGTCGAATTAATTTTGTAGCACTTTGAGATTTGCTTTCAAATTTAAAGTGCATTATAAATTAAATGTATTATTATAATGTATTATTTACCTGCTGCACTGTGCCTACAGCCACCTGGACAAAGCTGGACTGGTCAAAGCACTCTCTGGCCACCTACAAGAAGGGTCAAAGTAGGATGTACTTCCTACGGAAACTCAGGTGTTTTAGAATCTGCAACACTACACTGTAAAAAATTTTTTACGGTAAATTACTGGCAGCTGTGGTTGCCAGAATTTCACCGTAAAAATTACAGTAGTACTGTTTAATGTAATACGGTACATATTATTATTCTGTATAATAAACAGTTTAAATCCATATTTTTCCAAACATTTTCATGTTAAAATATTATGTGTTTGTAATGTGAAAATAACAGTTAAAAACCATAAAAACTGCAAATTGTAGCAGTAAAAAGTACAGGTGTAGATTTTCCATTGAATTGTAATATCCGTTGATTGTGGCCAAGATGCCATATAACAAATGCAGTCCGGTTAAAGCTCTTTTATTCATAATCCTTAACAGGACTGTGAATTATATCAATCATCACAACACCTGTTTGTATAACAACATACTGTACAAGAACAAGCATTACTTCTAATTGGTGGAACAGGGGGAGGGTCACTGTACGAACAATGGGAACTACACATGGTGGGTAACTTATACACAGTCAAACACATGGGGATAAAGTTTGAACTTAAGCAGGGCACCAGTACAGAACACACAATGCATGGAACCTGGAACATTAACTACATGCATGACATAGACAGCGGCCGTTGTCAGCACGACGGCATGCTGGGACACATGCAAATAGGCCATACGGCGCTTGACTCACCGACGGCACTGTATAAATTCTACTGAAAAATAACAGGAGCACTGTTTAATGTATAACGGTATACCTTGTGTCCATAAACTGTAGAACTACATATTTAAAACTGTATTTTAACAGGTATTCTCATGTCATTATCATGTTACAGATTACACTATAGTAACTGAAGCAAAAAATAATTGTAATAAATAATTGTACTAAAAATTGTATTAAATAAAGATACATTTTCATATATTTTAAAAAGTATTTTATCTGATTGATATTTACAGTATATTCTCGTTATCATTTAAGGTGTTTTACAGTATTTTTTACTGCGTTTTTAAAAATTGTACAGTCAAACAATGTATTAAATACAGAAATATTTTGTATTTACATTTACAGTTCTTTTTCTATATTTGACACGGTATTTTACCTGATTGTTTTTTATGGTATTTTCCCGTCGCCATTTAAGGTATTTTTACTGTATTTTTTACGGGCATTTTTTACAGTGTATGCTGCAGATGTTTTATGAGTCTGTGGTGGCCAGCACCATTTTCTTCTCTGTAGCAAGCTGGCGTGGCAGCATGAAAGTGGCCAAGAGGCTCAACAAACTTATCAGGAAAGCGGCTTCTGTAGTGGGTGAGGAACTCGACAGCTTGAATGGAGAATATTGTTCAGACTTCAGTCCATCATGGACAATGCTGATCACCCGCTCCACAGTGTGGTGGCTGATCAGAGAAGCACTTTTAGCTACAGGCTGACTAGCATTAAGTGCTCCACTGAACGCCACAGAAGATCTTTCCTACCTACAGCCATCAGACTCTATAACTCCTCACACTGATCTCACACCCAGCCGCAGACGCTAAACATAAACTCCATCCCACCACACACCCATACTTCAGCCTGTGCAGTAAACCTGCTGCTACTCGGATGTGCAATATTCATCTGGTAATTTACCTGTATTACTACACTTAACAGTATTTATTCTGTTTATATATATCATATTTCTGTTTCTCATGTAAATATCATGGTGTATATAGCGCAGAGTCTCACTTTTATAATTTGATTTCAGTTTCTTATACTGATAGTTCAGATACTGAACTAGCGGCTCAGCAGCTACAGCGGGACGTTGATTTAATTAGTGACTGGGCCGATACCTGGCAGATGAAATTTAACATAGACAAATGTAAGGTAATCCATGTAGGGAGCAGAAATATAAAGTACAGGTATTTTATGGCACCTACTGAAATAAAGGTAGCTGATTATGTGAAAGACCTTGGTGTGTATGTTGATGCTTCCATGTCTCATTCTCGCCAGTGCAGGGAAGCAATAAAAAAAGGCCAATAGGATGTTGGGGTATATCTCCAGGTGTGTGGAGTTTAAGTCAAGGGAGGTAATGCTAAGATTATACAATTCCTTGGTGAGACCTCACCTAGAATATTGTGTGCAGGTTTGGTCACCATATCTTAAAAAGGACATTGCGGCCTTAGAAAAGGTGCAGCATAGGGCCACAAGAATGATTCCTGGTCTTAGAGGAATGTCATATGAGGAAAGGTTAGTTGAGCTAAATCTGTTCAGCCTCAAGCAAAGGAGACTGAGGGGGGACATGATCCAGGTCTATAAGATTCTAACAGGTTTGGATGCTGTTCAACTGAATAGTTACTTCAGCATTAGTTCAAATACAAGAACTCGTGGCCATAGGTGGAAATTAGTGGGAGAACATTTCAAACTGGATGTAAGGAAGCACTTCTTTACACAGCGTGTAGTCAGAGTATGGAATAGTCTTCCTGATAACGTAGTGCAAGCTGAATCCTTGGGTTCCTTTAAATCAGAGCTAGATAAGATTTTAACAACTCTGAGCTATTAGTTAAGTTCTCCCCAAGCGAGCTCGATGGGCCGAATGGCCTCCTCTCGTTTGTATAGTTCTTATGTTCTTATACCTATATCTGATATTTTTTTTACATTCTTGGCTTTTGTCTCTGTGTGCCCGTTTAGTAGTAACATAAGCAATTTCCTCCGGGATCAATAAAGTTTTTCTGATTTCGATTCTGAAATCACTGCTAGACGGGTTTATGAGAAATTTACAAACTCCTTTTTGCTTTATAAATACCCCATATTAATATACACACATGCTATGTGCATATATTAGTATATTAAACAAAATACTTTTTAAATTTCTTTTTGTTGTATCTGTTTTTCTGATCAAATTTCCATGTTTTTTGCTTCGTTTATTGTTGTTTTCTGATTTAATAACTTTTTTCAGGATTGTGGTTGTATTGTGTTTAGAGGCAGGTTATTTGCATAACCAGTCTACAAGAAAACGTTTCAAGGCCCACCCCAAAGTACTGAAATGTCCCAGCTGGTTTGGCACTTTTGGTACTGAGACTCGACTGGGAGTCAATGGAAAAGGGAAAGTACCAAAAGTACCGTACTTGGTGCGGTGGAAATGCACCCTAACTAAGCAGCTATTACAAAGATTACAAGAGTCGGTTTATGCTTTACAACTGGATGAATCCACCAATATTGCAAATTTTCCCATCCTAATGGCATATTTGAGGTATGAAAACAACAGCGACACCTGTGAAGACTTTCTTTTCTGTAAGCCTTTACCTACTCAATCCACTGCTGAACTTCTGACATTCTAAATGCATTTATTGTATCCAATGGAATTGAATGGACAAAAAGTGTGGGAACAAGGACAGACGGGGATGCAGGAGTGATGGGGTGACACGATGGAGTCATTACATGAGTTAAAGCTGTTGCAACCTCTGTCTACTGAAGTTTACAAAGGGAAACAGGTGGTTAAGAAAACTTTCAGCTGATCATAACTGTTGCCTTGTCCACATGTACACGGGTATATTTTAAAACGTACCTTTTTCTATATGTCTTGGGCTTTTGTCCCCACGTAAACGGCATCTTAGGTCACTGAAAACAGAGCTTTTGCAAAACTCCATCCAGGGTGAAGATTTTAAGAAACTCTGTTTTCAGCGTCGACATGTAGACAGGGAAAATTGAGTTTTTGGCTCGAAACGTCAGATTGTGCGCCATTGTCCACTTTGTTTAATGTCAGAGCGTGCGCTGTTTGCTGTATACATTAGGCGAGTTTGAGCAATGGTGGAATTAGCCGAAATAGTGCTTGTGCTAACCTTGCTTACAGGACTTCTTACATGTGTACAGATAAATGTTGAGTCACTCTCGCATTATATTGATCAACACAGGCGTTGGAATGTGTGCCATGGTTTTCAACTTAACAGGACTGGCAACTAGGCTTCTGATTGGCTAACATGGCAGTACAGTTAGAGTTATAATGCCACCTGTTGTTTTGGCATGCTTTTGACAGCGCATTTTAGCGGTTTCATGTGGACGGGGATTTTTTTTTAAACGGAGGAGGAAAAACACCGTTTTAAAATATACCCATGTATGTGTGGACAAGGCATGTGTCTTGGACAAGGTCATTAAAATAGTTAACTTCATAAAAGTTGGCCCTTCCAGTCATGACTATTTTGAGTACTCTGTGAATAAATGGGAAGCAGTCATGATCAGCTTCTTTTGCACACAGGTGTGATAGCTTTCTTACAGCACAGTGCTTAAATGATTTTTTGAATTGCAAGATGAGGCACAATTTTTTTTTCTCACTCTAAATTTGAACTCTCAGAACACTTCCATGATTTTGAGTTGCTTTCAAAATTAACATATCTTTCAGACTTTTCCAGTCAATTAAATGGGCTCAATCTTGACCGTCAGTGCACATTACTGACTGATATTCATGTCCAAAGTAAAGCTGAAGAACAATAAAGAAACTAGACATGTGACTAGATACGCTGAAGAGGGAAACTTTGAATCTTTTGAGATTCAAATCTTTCAGATTTTACAAAAAAACAATATGCGTTCCTACCAGACTGTTGTAAAGGAATCTGAATTGCACCTGCATAGTTTTAAGACTCAGTTGCGTAAATATTTCCCAGTTTCATGTAAACTGGATTGAATCCTGTGTGAGGGATTGTTTGTGGGATTATTTTTTTCACTTCATGTTTCTTCAGAGTATCCTGATCTTTTGGGCAAAGCAGCATCATTTTTGATCCCGTTTCCGACAACTTATCTTTGCGAAACTGGATTTTCAACATTAGTGTCATTGAAAACCAAATACAGGAATAAACATAATTTTGACCCAGACCTCCGTTTGTAGCTTTCCCCCATTCAGACTGACCCTGAAAAATTGGTATCTCTCAAATGACATCATACTTCCCAATAGTTGAGTTACAAATTTTGGTTTTACTAGTTTAATTAGAGCTGCTTTGGTACTTTTGAAAGTTAAGTGTTGCTAGGCTAGGGAAACTTTTGAGATGAAACAGGTGGGCCTCAACATGTAAAATGTTGGGAACCAGTGTATGGGCAGCTCTGTGTGAGGAGCATGTTTTCAAAGACTGCACAGATCTATTTGCTCTGATAAATTGCTCATCAGTCAATTTCATCTGCCATGGGCAGTTTTGTGCAGTCTCTGCCAGCAGCTTGCACCACCATGGTGAGGCCAACAAAACAGGGAGCGGCGAGTGGCTCAGCCGGCAAAGTATCTGTGCTTGTGAGCAGATGATCTACTAGTTTGGGCCCCAACCTTAATAGAATAGTCTGAACAGTCAGAACAGTCTTAACCCCCATGTGCTGTGACCCCCAAGCTATGGAGGACAAGATGGGGTAGCCGACGAGAAATATTCCAATGTCCCTGTACGTGTGAAAATGGGATTGTTAGTGATTGTTATTGTGATGTTCCAGTGTCCTCCCAGTACACACCCACGTGCTGCCTACCCTTGGCTTCCAAGCCATAGAGGCATTTCAACAGGAAATCGGAGACTGGTCCATCATTGCTCAACACACCATGAGCCGGTTTTACATGGTATCATGTTGCTCACGTTACAATACATCAACTTTCCAAATACTGCAGTGTAACAGACCACAGTAATGAATGACTTACACCCTATTGCATGTTTTCCAAATGTACTTGGGTTATTGACTGCACTCACAGCAAGCTCAAATTTCCCACTGTTAAGGGATTTCCGTATGTTAACTGAAAAGGCTACCATTCCATGAACGTGCAGGTAATAAGCAATACACATTTGAACCTATTGAATGTGGTTGCCAACTGGCCAGGAGGGACACATGACTCCTTCATTGTGCAGAATGGCACCTTTGGATATCACAGCAGTAGGAAATGGCTGGCTGATTGGCAAGTGTGTGACTACTAAACTACAACCATACACCATCACGTAGTGCATGATGCCTTGTGTTTTAAGCCGCGTCATTGTAGGAGATTGTAGATATGCCCTAAAGACCCAGTTGATGACTCCTGTAGCAAATCCTAGAATGCTGAAGACTCATTGGCTGTGCCTACCTAGCAGAGGAAGCATACTATAGTACAATTTGGACAAGGTTATATATGTGTGAATAGAGGTTAATCTACCTCTCATCAGTGTTCATATTTCAAATAGGTGTGCCACATAATTAAGCATGCAGTGTGCTGCATAACATTTACATCAAAGAAGGGATACCAGTCGACGATGTGCCACTGCCTGAGAACCATACGCTTGATGGAGTTCACCCTATGCCTACTGCTGCAGCTATACAGCTGAGACAAGGGTTAATCTAACAGTTTTAGGTATGCATTATACAAAGAGGGCATTCTGGCAGCCAATGAACAATGACTGATTTATTTGTGCAACTTAATTTCTTTGAGGGTGCTGTTAAGTTCTCTCAGAGTGCCATTGAGTTCCTTCAGTTCTTCCCTTATCCCAGCAGTGACAATTTCATCTTGCTTCTCTAGCATGGCATCAGACAGGAGTCTTGAATCTGCATGAACCGCAGACATCTGAGCCAAATTGCTGGGGGAGTATGGACCCAGCAAGATTGCCGGATATGCAACTGAGAAAAAATATATCATTGTCACTAAATATATGCTTTACAAAATAACTTACGTGCCTGGTGCAATTAATTTTTGGCAACATTCACTTCTTGGTCTACTGTAGTGTAGAACACACTTCCTTAAGCCAGTTAACACAACCACAAAAATATCTTACCATTTTCTGATAGCCCGGCGTCTTCTATGGGTGATGGAACTGCACTGCCAATGTCACCATCTGGAATGATTTCCGTTAGGGATGTTTTGCCTTTGATGGCAGCTATATTACCATCCAGAGGTGACATTAGCATGGTGCTTGGGCTACTCCCTGTGGCACGGAAGTGGGACGTGTGGGCTGCAATCCTTTATTTTGTGGTAATTTTCAGGTACAGTCTCTTCTCTCTTCTCACCTCTGCCACCATTCTCATTACTGGTAACACAGAATTAATTATATATGTTATCTGTCCCCATGCTAGGCCTTTCTATTTCTTTGACAGGGCAAGTTGCTAAATAATACTTGTTTGTTTTTTTCTCTTATTTCCAGTGTAATGTCCTCCTCATTCTCCGTGAAGTTCCATTCCCCCCCCCCCCTTCATGATTTCCATGTCTGCAATATGTTTTCCTATTATATGGTTTGATGTGTTTTATGTGGAAGTTACAGGTATATATGCTCATATATGGTTAACGGAGGGTGTTTAAATTAGATTTGTTGTGCATACTCAGTAACATTTAGAATGTGTGAGACCCAAAGTGGTTACATAATGGTTGAGAGATCATTAAATCAGAGCTTAAAATGACTATTTTAATATAACTAAAAAGTTAACGTAATGTTTATTGCTCTAGACAAAATTCAAATATATTTCACTGTAACATTGTTTTTGTCGAAGGATGTTTATGAAAATGACCAAGTGTAGACATAGTAGGCTACCCCCATGCTTTCATTTTCAGAATAAAAGGGTTTCTGTGAATTTCAATTAGGCTCACAATGTAAATTAAAGAGCTCATGTTCCATGTTTAGCTTGTTGCCAAAATCATTGAGAGTGTAACCCCCTTTTCTTTCTTGATGAATTAATTAGACTTCTTACATGGCCGCTCCTTCTTTTTTGCATTATGCTTAGAGGGCATTACCGTGCTGATGATAGGAGAGTATGTATAACTCTCTAACTTATGAACCTGATGGGAGAATAGACTCTAATGTGCAAATCTGACCTAAACTCCAAACTTCAGTCAATGGCAGAATAAGAAGTGAAAGTGAAAAGAAAAATGTAGCTATGCAACCTATCTGCACGGGAGAATCGACAACAAGGTGTCTCTCTTTCACCACCTTACAGCCATGAGCTTGGTGTGATCTTCCCAGCCGCACACATGCCTCATCTACAGCATTAGGCTGTATCACTGCCTATATTTTAGTATGGAAAATGACAGTGCTTATTTACACAAGGTTGTTTTAAAGGTTTCACGCCATACACAAGAAAAGAAAAGTATTTATGTCATAGCTCATAAGGAACTGCATACAAAGTAATCAAGCACCATAAACCACATTTTGATCATCAGATAAATATCAGAAATATCTCCTCTCTAGAGCTTGCTCAAGGACACAAAAGGACAAGTTGAATGGAACAGGACACACACTTCCACACTGTGGGCAATGAAAGAGATACCAGCTTTTAAAATGCTTTTTCTCTTTTTCTGCATTAGTCATGTGGAAAATGTGTCCAATAATATATCCATCAAAGGAGATTATGAACATAAATTGTTTGTGTGAGACTGTATCAAAATGCATACACTTTCTGATAAAAATTTAGACTTTATGTGTTTTCTTGTAAAACAGCAGGTGTTTTCGTTTTTGTCTAAACCAGAAAAAGTAATACATATAAGGAATTTAAGCCTTCCAAGCCTCATTATTTTCTGAGCTTGTATCTTGCTAATAGGCAGTTACCTAATCTTCCTCACTTTCACATAGATGGTGTTCATATAAATGTAATTCTCTTTTTATGCCTTAGAACATTGATTTATCATTAGGCCTCTTATTAAAACTGGACTCTAATTTTCTTTTTTCACACTTTGGAGTCTTTTATGATTACGGTTACCAAGGTGATGTTAGGCACATCTCCAGCAAACACTACCGGTGACACTTGAGAGCATCGCAAAGAGCAAGGTGAGCACACCCTGCCAAAATTGCATGCCATTACTGTTAATATTTCCTCATTAAAACATCCACTGTCTGGAAGGCTGCTCACACAGTTGCTAATTTTTCAAATCAACCACTGCTCATACCATTCATTATTACTTTAGAACATGGTCTCTGGTAGGGATTAAATACAAGAAAAAACTAGGAGCAAAAATGAATTATTTTTTAAACTCCTTTTTCCAGTTCTTGGACATACACATATTGGCATATATATGGGAGAGGTAGGGAAGAGAGGAGTCAGAAGACAATTTAGGCAATTTAAATGATAATGTTATCAATAAAATTACCAAAATTATTATCTAAATAATGCTGTGCTTCCAATTACCATATTTATGCTCCAAAAACAGGAACTCATTTCAATGAAATATCTCACTGCCAGTCTCAAAAAGTAGCACAAGGCACTTTTTAAAATCCTACTTTCAATTAGATTTTTTTGGTAGTATATTCAAGATTCAAGATTCTTTATTCGTCACATACATAGTTATAACAAGTACAACATGTAGTGAAATGAGCCCAGACCGATCCAAAGAGTAAAGAGTAAACAGACTAAAAAAGTGCAGACAATATAAAAAGTGCAGACAAATTATAAGAATGAATTTAACAAAATATACAACATATACAAAAAAAAAAAAGTAGCAAGTGGTGACGCATGAGATGATTGTTGTGCAATATACAGCGAAAAGAAATAAGTAATGTATTTAAAGTGCAGTGTGCATTGAAGCTTGCCTTGATAAGTATATTGCAGTTTATGCATCTGCTGTATAATATTTAAGAGGTAGTGGTGTCATGTCCTGGTTGAAAAGTCTTACGGCATGAGGATAGAAGCTCCTCCTGAGTCTCTCTGTTTTTGCCGTAATACTCCTAAAGCATTTGCCGGATTTTAGCAGCTCAAAAAGACAGTTACTATAGTAATAATTAATATAATTACCATATTATTAGTACTAGTGTTACTGTATTACTGAATTTAGTAGTAGTATTACTGTATTCATGTATGTATTGTTGCATGTATGTTCTTGCCATCCCCTTTCTTCTTACTCTCATTCTTTTAGGGATACATCCTCCCATTAAGTGCTCAAATAAAAAAAAAGCACTTAAAAAGTTATGCACTTTTGAGTTACGTGTATTCTGTCCTCCTCAGCATGGACACACCCACCACACTTAAAAAAGAAGGCATAGCCATGCAAGACGTATAATAATAATAATAATACATTTTATTTATAGAGCGCTTTTCAAGGTACTCAAAGACGCTTTACATAGAATTTGGAGATACAGTAAAGTTAAAATATACATTAAAAACACTTACATAAAGTCAAAAGTTTAAAACAAAGCGTATTGAAAACTTACATAGGAAGACAGCACAAGTAAGAACAAATGAATAACCAGATGAACACATGCATGTGGGTCAGAGAGCAGTGGTTAGAGGTTATAAGCAGATTTGAAGAGATGGGTTTTGAGAAGAGACTTGAAAGTTGGCAGGTCTGTACATTGTCTGATGGGTTGTGGTAGCAAATTCCAGGGGGATGGGGCTGCCACAGAGAAGGCTTGGTCACCCCAGGTTCGGTGCTTTGTCCTGACAGGAGGATGTAGAACGCTGGCATCAGCGAAGCGAAGGTTACGAGAAGGAGTGTGGTGGTGGAGTAGTTCCAAAAGGTAGCAGGGGGCCTGGTTATGGAGAGCTTTGAAGGTGAGGAGAAGAATTTTGAACTGTATGCGATGGGTAATAGGAAGCCAGTGGAGGTTTTGGAGGACAGGAGTGATATGATCTCGCAATTGGGAGTGTGTGAGAAGCCGTGCTGCAGAATTTTGAATGTATTGTAATTTATTAAGCAGTTTGGAGGGTAAGCCGTAAAGATTGCTGTTGCAGTAGTTGAGGTGGGATGTGATGAAGGCATGAATTAAGGTTTCAGCAGCAGAGAAGGAAAGTGAATGGCGGAGGCGAGCTATGTTTTTTAGATGGAAAAAAGCAGATTTGGTGATGTTGTTAATGTGGGTTACAGAGGACAAGTTGCTCTCAAAAGTGACTCCGAGGTTCAGGACGTGAGGGGATGGGGTCAGGTTGGAGTGATCAAGAGAGAGGTGGAAGTTTCGTGTGAGCTCAGTGAGGGATTTGGGTCCAATGATTATCATGTCAGACTTGTTATAGTTTAGTTGAAGAAAGTTGACTTGCATCCAGGCTTTTATCTCTGTAAGAGTTGGAGAGAGTAGAGTGGGTTTGGGGAGTAACAGATTTTGTGGTGATGTAAATCTGAACATCGTCTGCATAACAATGGAAGCGGAGGTTGTGGCGATGAATGATGTTTCCTAGAGGAAGGATGTAAATGATAAAAAGAAGAGGCCCCAGCACAGAACCTTGGGGAATGCCCTGGGACAAGGCAGCAGAAGGAGAGGGGTAGTTGTTGAAATGGATGAACTGTTGTCTGTTGAGAAGGTAAGATTTTAGTCAGGAAAGAGCAGAGCCAGTGATATTGAGAGACGATTCTAGGCGGGAGAGGAGGATGTTGTGGTTAATAGTGTCGAAGACTGCAGTGAGGTCAAGAAGAATGAGAATTCTGAGATGTCCGGTGTCAGAAGAGAGGAGAATGTCGGTGATTTTGAGAAGGGCCGTTTCTGTGCTGTGATAAGAGCGAAATCCTGACTGAAATGTTTCAAACAGGTTGTTGAAGTTTAGGTGGGTTTTTATTTGGGCTACGACAGCGCGCTCCAGGATTTTAGACAAAAATGGGAGATTGGAAATAGGCCGGAAGTTTGCCATGATGTCGGAATTGAGACCAGGTTTTTTGAGGATTGGTGTGATAGCGGCAAGTTTAAGTGAACAGGAGACAGAACCGGAACTGAGGGAGGACTTAGTGATAGATAAAATGAGTGGAGCAATTGCTGGAAGGCAGTCTTTGATAAGGCTGGACGGGACAGGGTCAAGGATGCAAGTAGTGGTTTTGGCGCTGGAGATGATTTCAGTGAGTTCTGTAAGGGAGACAGATGAGAACTGGTGGGCTAGCAGCCGGGCAGCCGGAGTGTTTGCAACCGGAGGGCAGGAGAGCTGGAAAGCTAGCAGCCAGAAAGCTAGCAGCCGGGGAGCTGGTGAGCTAGCAGCCGGAGAGCTAGCAGCTGGAGAGCCGGGGAGCTGGAGAGCTAGCAGCCGGAGAGCTAGCAGCTGGAGAGCCGGGGAGCTGGAGAGCTAGCAGCCGGAGTGTTTGCAGCCGGAGAGCCGGGGAGCTGGAGAGCTAGAGGCCGGAGAGCTAGCAGCGATTGCAACTGAAGAGCCGAAGAGCAACAGCCGGAGAGCTGGTGGGTTAGCAGCTGGATAGCCAGTGTGTTTGCAACCGGAGGGCTGGAGAGCCAGCAGCCAGAGAGCTAGCAGCTGGGGAGCTGGTGGGCCAGCAGTCAGACAGCCAGTATGTTTGCAACCGGAGGGCTGGAGAGCTGGAGAGCCAGCAGCCAGAGAGCTAGCAGCTGGGGAGCTGGTGAGCTAGCAACCAGAGAGCTAGCAGCCAGACAGCCGGAGTGCTTGCAGCCGGAGAGCCGGGGAGCTGGTGAGCTAGTAGCCGGAGAGCTGGCGGGCTAGCAGCCAGACAGCAGGTGCGTTTGCAACCACAGGGCTAGAGAGCTGGAGAGCTAGTGTAACACCTGTGTGGCGCCTACCTTCTAATAATGCCACACTAGTCCATAGGCCAGGCTCTAGGTACCGAATGGGAGGCAGTAAATAAAAACAACACGGTTTGAATTTTTTTAACTTAAGTTTATAAGGAAAACAAAATAAATATGCATATACTCCTACAGCTTAATCACATACAGAAATTGACATAAAGAGAAATAAAACAGTAATTGAAACGGTTTGGGCTATTTAGTTAGCTTCTCATATTTTGGTGGGATCTAAATTCCTAATTTAGTTGTCTAATTTTGTTCTGTATAGAGTTCAGTCAGAGTATTATTCACCAGTTTAACACTAATTAATTCTCTTCTAATTAAATGAAAACTAATTATTTTAAACATTTAATTTATATCTAATATTTGACTGCATATGATGAGGTAACTATTTAAAGGTTTAACACCGTATAAATAGTGATTTTGGCTTCTTAAATGATTTTTTTTTTTTTTTTAGTTCGTCAACACTCAAAATTAAACACAAAAAAATGCAATTGACCATTTCTGACATCAAGCGATCAACCCTTAAACATAACCTCTTTTCAACACATTCACATTTGGTCCAAATATATACCTACGCAATGAAAACAAGAAATGGTAATTTTTTCCTATTCTTACCAGAGTTCAGTTCAATTAAATTATGAAAATTAAAATAAAGCAAACCAGTCTTTCTTTTTCCGGGAAAAAGAACGTATTCAGATGCTGCTTAAAGCAGAAAAAAGGAAATGGTCATCCAACCGTGTCAAAATCCGGAGGTCTGTATTAACCGTGCGTCTCCAAGTAGTTTTTTCAGTTTGGGAGGCTCGCCATCTTGACTTCTGTTCCAAGTGTGAGGATTTTACCATCCACAAGTGCACTCAACAGTTTCAGCAAATAAAAACGGGAAAAAAACAGATATCATCCATGAATTCCACAAAGATATATCTTTAGCGACATCCGTATTAACATTTCCATTTCAACTGCGTCATCTATGTTAAGTAAAGTAGCTCGATAAACAAACAAGAAAATTAACCGTATATTTTCCTGTCAGACATCTCTCAACGATATATAAAAACAAAAATACATCGAAAACATAAATCTTACTCATCAATCCCTTCAGTAAAATTACATAAGTCACAATTTCTCTGTGTAGGTTTTAGCTTGAATATGTTTTATGTCACCGCTTAAAGTTGCAGTTAATTAATCTCTCTCCTTTTCTTTTTAGGGCTTGCGATCACGGATTTCAACTTTTTTTTCTTTTACATCCACCCTAAGGTAAGTATTACAGCAAAGTGTAATTCCTACTGTATATTACTCTTTTATCTCGTTCTTAAATCTGTCGCACCGCGTTAACAGTACGTCTCCTTCTCTTTTTTTCCCCCGTCTCGTCAGTTCTTTGAGATCACTTCCGGAAGACTACATTAAAGTTAAAGCACTTATTTTATTTATTTCTTTAATTTGCTGCATTATCTTTAATTAATTATTTTGTATTCATACAACATATTTATTAATATATTGTAACATGAATTAAAATACAAATTAAACCTTTTTTTTCTTTTACATTTGAGAAAAACATAGGCCTGGGTTACATCAGCAGCCGGGGAGCTAGTAAGCTAGCAACCAGAGAGCTAGCAGAGAACTACTGTAGAGAGCTAGCAGCTGGAGAGCTGGAGTGTTTAATTCATCAAGCAAGAGAAGGGGATGTGCTCTCAAAGTAAAACGTGGATGAACTATTTCATTTATATTGTGAACCTAATTGAAATATGCAGAAACTCTTTTATTTTGAAAATGAAAGCATGGTGGTAACCTACTACACTTATATTTGGTCATTCTGACTGTAAGAGACAGTAAGGGAGGCACTGAAGCAGGAGAAGTTGCAAAAAATTAAGGATTTAGGCCTATTTACCCAGGCACAGGTTGACTCCAGCCATAGCTAAGCCAATCACTCAAGGTTAACATCATAGTAGAGCTGGATGGTATGGCCAAAAATGTTATCACAATAAAAAAAATCCTATCAGTCAATATCGATATTTATCACGATAAATACCAAATCATTATTTCTTTTCACTTAGAAGGCTGATTTTTACTCCTGAATTAAAACTGAAGAAAGCAGATTATTAATCATAGTTATAAACATATACATTGAGGAGGTGGTCAAAAATATATTTTAATAAAATAATTACTGCAATTTTGTGCAGCATATTACCCATAAGAATAGCACAGCAACATTCAGGGGGAAATGTTAGAGCTCCCAAGAACATTCAACATTCAACACTAGAATCCTCTAAGCGAATACCTGCTGTTTTCCAATAACCAGCCACCAGCAAATACACCATCCTTTGCCATCTGACACACTCCAAAGCTGGACCAGATATATGCATCATGTGTACTCCCATGCTCTTTCACCATGGTACACAAAATCACAATTAAATTATTTATTCTAAAGGTGACACTTTAAAGGTTGCATTCATTATGAATAACAGTACAGTAGACTTTTCAGGCAGGTGCTGGAATGGGTAGGGGTGGCCAACAGGTAATTTTCAACTGTAAATATAATCGTGTGATGGGGGTATAGGTGGGATTCAGTGATTACTGTTTATGTTAACATGCTGGGTAATTCATATTGAAATATTAAACCATATAGTTAAAGCTAGCTGCACTTACACTATGTATATGAATTTATGTGAAATCAATTCCATTTTAATTCTACTTCCGTATATGCAAAGTCAAATTGCAATTCTGCACTGTGTTTTCAACCGATTTATGAAATGGATTTGATTTTCAAGGTCATTTTCAAGTCAGTTCTGAATGGTACACAACCCTGTTATGTACTCAAATGGCATACAGGTGTTACAACATGGAGCCCCATTTGCACTAATTTACAGTCAACAATATAGTTTTATGTTGCAATATTCACCTCTTATTATATCATCAGCATTATTACATTGTCTAAAAAAAGAGCATCAATGTGTTTTTGTCATCTATTGTGACCAATTTCCGTGTCTTTGTGACAGGACAGCAGGCAAAAGTTCAAATAAAGAAGGACATAGAAAATAACAACGAGTTCATAAATCTATGAACGAGATGATAAATTACTGTAGTTACCAAGGGTTTTGGGAAACGCTTGCTGATTAATGATCGATCTTAAGTACTAGATAACAAACTACTTAGCATTACAAAACTTTTGGGAAAGCCACCCCAGAACAATTCTGTCAACAAGATGTTGGGATCTAATACAGTATTTGAATATTGTGCAGAGCATTTGACATTATCTTAACTTATAAGGTATATTAAAATCATGTCAGTTGTAGCTCTGTTTTAATTATTCTTCTACCAATTCCCCTATATACACACTGTGATTACAGTTTTAAGATCAAGTAGGGTAAGTACTAATATTCTGGGTATAATAAGTATCTTCAATTGTTAGATATTGTCAGTTGTTTTACTCCGCAAGCAATTAACTACCCTGTAACATTGCATCATGTAATAATGCCAAAAATATTCATCACATAACGATCCATCATGTAATAACCCTAAAAAATGTATAGCCTACATTATAATTTTATATTGCAACATTAATCTATTATTATTATTATTATTACATTATCCAAAAAAAAATGAGCATCAGTGTGTTTTTGTGATCCATTTCGGGTGACTTGTATATCTCTGACAAAATAGCAGGCAAAGGTTTAAATAAATGGCAGAAAATAAGGAGTGGGTCGGATCACTCGTTTATTTATGAATGTGGTTATGATCTACTGTATTTTAGTTACAAAGCGTTTTAAGGAACACTCATTTATCAACTAATGATCTTAGGTATGCAAACTACTTAGCATCACAAAGTCTTCGGGGAACGCACCCCTGAAAATGTATCTAAATTATATAATTTGTTGTTACATAGCCCAGGGGCAAAATCAACATTTTTCACAATAATATAATTGTCATGACCTGCTTGTACGATCCTCGTGTACTACCCCGATTGTGATCACCTGTTGCCTGTTATTTTCTGCTTGTCTTGTGTATTTAGTCCGCGTTCAAGTCTGTTTCCCCAGGGGGGTATTCCATGAAAGTAGCTAAAAAAAGGCAGATTTTCCCAAAAAAGTCAGACTCAACCTACCTCCATCTCTAAACTTAGCCTCACGTCATTCCATGAACGCAGTTTAGTCTTAATTAATCAAGGTTCACTCAAGACAAACTTGCATAGTCTCACTTAGTGCGCAAACCCGCGATATTTAAGAAGCCCAAATGAATTGGAAAGTCTGTAAAACGAGAGCGGTGTTTCTTTCCGCCACAGAATAAACGCTCCTGATGGAGCTCCTGTAATCGTTAAAAAAGGCAATACTGTGGCCATAAACACAGCCAGGGAGTTGGTTTGGCAATGAATTGCTGACAGAATAAATGCATAAGTTACGTAAATGTTACAAGTGCTTAGTACAGTGGCATGGTGGTACAGTAGTTTATGCTGTCGCCTTATAACGCAAACGTTGTTGGTTCGATCCCCATAGCCAATGGGGAACCTTCTGGGTTGATCCCTGTAAAATACTTTAAATCACATCCGTGTTGTCTTTGCTATTTTAGTAGTAAATTTTCAAAGTAGACAGTGATTAAAATATAAATATATCTTCCTGTTCATATTATTTTAACGGATTTTTTTTCCCAATTACAGTCATTGCATGTCATGTTTCACCTTTGTAATATGCGTACGCTTTTATTTTACAGTAAAATACCATTATAATGGACTTCAAGGGACCTGCATGGCAAAACAGGACACCATTTACTCATACCACACCTCAGCAGACACACTTGTGGTATAGATTATTATATTGTACATGTAGTAATCCAACTTTACCTTAACTTTTGTGACTATTAATAATCCCAACTACGTACGTATCTGCGCTGGATATCACCGGCACGCCACACGCCTTGTAGGCAGAACTGCATGTCCGTTATAGCCAAATAGAACTACAGCTAAAAAAAAAACGTTTGTCCATTATAAGCGAAATTCCGTTATATGCGAGTCCGCTATATCCGATGCTTTTTCTGCATGTTCCTAAAGGCGCACGGCCGGGACCAGCGGACCTCGTCCGTTATGGACTATATTCCGTTATAAGCGAGTCCACTATAACAAGATTTTACTGTAATTATTTTGGAATTAATTGGAATGCTGTAAGGCTGGAGGCCTTGCAGGCCCCGTCGGCCTGAGCTCTGGCAAGCCTGTAATGCTCCACCCAGTGTCCTGAAGCAAAGGTCCACCGGCTCCGACAAGACTGGACCCAAATCACCTGATCACCACATCAAAAGGGACACCTCACCCCCACTGGGTGGCCAGAACCCCGCAGTCAAATTCCAGTGATAAGGCCTGGCTGCGTCAAGACACAGATGCATCCTACATTCACTAATTCACACTAACACAGGAGGTATACATTAGGGACACATACACCCATGTTTGGTCTCGTTTGAATAGTCACAGTATGACGGGCACAATACTCTCCACCTTAAAGCGGCATGTTTTCAAATAAGAGAAATATAGAAAGTAAGACTAAACCCACCAAAGTGGAGGATCTTATCACCTGGTAGAACAAAGGAGTTGTCACATTCCTCCTAAAGCAATTTGATTGGCTGAGGGTCTGAGAATTGATAAGATCAACAGTTCTCCAAGACATACACACAATATCAGAGCAGGCCCTAAAATAATCAATCACAACCTTTGATACAGCCTGTCACCTGGTTTGGAATACTTAAGGAAGAGCTCCAGAGTAGCAAGGGGAGTCACTCTGTAATCAGAGCTCCCACATAGTGCTGTATGAATCTTCATCTGCAATCAGATATTTTCTGCAGTTACTATGTGTCCACTCAGCTGAGATATGGAATTGCTATATACTGTTAATTGGATTATATAGTTTAGGAATTGTGGCCACATGTTAAAATTATTGCAACGCTATATTTGGTTAAATTGATGAAATGTATATTCATTGTGAATAACCTGTGTTTGATTACTTCTTGGCTGTCTGACTTTGCTGAACCTCTGCATGTTCCTCAGAGACTGGGGTTATTCTAACACTCTCTTGCAGCCTCTGACTCGACCCCGTTTCTCTGAGACCCGTTGCGGCTGCCCAAGTTGAGTTACGGTGAATGCCGGCTCAGCCTCTGAGGTGCGCACAAGCTGGGTTACGGTAAAAGACCGGCTCAGCCTCTGAGGCGCGCACACGCTGGGTTACGGCAGGTCCGGCCCAGCCTCTGAGGCGTGCACACGCTGAGTTACGGCACAAAGTCCGGCTCAGCCTCTGAGGTACGCACACGCTGGGTTACGGTAACGTCCGGCCTAGCCTCTGAGGCGTGCACACGCTGAGTTATCGGCCGAGGCGAATCCGATGCGCCCCATTGTCCGGGATTAATGGGAGTTCAGCAATAGAAGGCACAGCCCAGAAGTAATCTAAATAACAGAAATGTCATGACTAAAAATTATGGAGGGCTAAGAGTGCCAAAATTAAATAAATAAATACACCAATAATTAATTAATTAAATGTGCCATGAATTGTTTAAAATGGGAAATATAAAGATTATTACTTAAATGTGTCATGAATTATTTAAAATGGGAAATAAAAATATCGTTAATTAAATGTGCCATGAATTATTATCTACCATTAGAAATAAAATCATTATTAATTAATTACATGTGTCATTTACAATTGTTTCACTATTTATTTAATTTTGGCACTATCACCACATCATGAATTAATTTTATCTGTCACTGCGGGTCGTCAACCGAGAGTAACATCTGATTAGTTACCCTGTACAGCAAGTCAAAACAAATAGATCCCAGATAATGGATCGGTACGGGACCCGTCAACATACTCCGAGACAATAGATGGCAGTATTTGTTTTCACATTGCTACCTAAAATAATCAAGAAGAAGAAGAAGAATTTCGCAACGGCCTTAATTGAGCGATATAGGTATGGGTGTCACTACCGAAAATGTTACATCTACCGAAAATGTAACTTCCGCTACTACGCATGCGCACGCTTGCAACTTCTGGAAGAAGGCGTGCTATTTTTATGGCATCGCGTCACATTTCATCGTCTGTTGATTTTTTATGATAATGTCGACAGCGAGAGGAAAGAGAATTAACCGGATAATGATGGAGTCCTTCGACTTTAAAAGATTTTATTTCGCATAGGCCTTTAATACCTAATGTGCTTCAGAAGGAGCGACGTAAAATACAGGGTATGGCCATCAATTTTAGTCAAAGGTGACATTAATTTAATGTTACCATTATGTACTACTCCCAGTTCGATGTGCTGTGAAGTTTCTTAAACTAAGCCTCCTTTTTTCTCCTTAGTCATTTCTTTTCTTAATTGTATCAGTGTAATTACCACACACTCGTGTCAGTTAAGGCAGCTGTGTCTTGTGGTGCTAAATGAAGCAAATTATATTTGTTTCTGACAGACGACCGATTGTTTTATCTTGGGCCAAACCGCACAGCTTAAACATTGTTTATGTTCTGCAAATAAAAGTTCTTAACTATTATTTTGGAGTGACTTTTTTTTTTTTTTAGAAAATGCTGTACATATATCACAGCCCCTTGATAAGCAATATGGGCACACGAGATTGATATATACCCCAATTTTATTACGATTTCTAAAGAAAAGGCATCTATTCAGCAATACCAATTGGGAGAGTGTAAGATTACTGTCCGGCACTAAAAGCAACGCGCACACAGATGCAAATATTACAATCGGCAAAACAATATGGTTTAAATACCACAATAAAGTGACGGCTGAACTATAAATATAAACATCAATGACCCATCTCACAATACGTGACCAATGAATGATGATACACGACATCCATGCCCTGAATCACGGTCTGCTGCAAAATGTGAATACATGCGCAGTATTGGGCCTGGTCCATGATTGGTAGCGCCATGTTGGAAATGACACAGCTTCAGACCAAAACAATCGGCTGCACAAGATCCAGATAGATCATTGTTTGTCCCGCCTACTGACTTTGATGGGTCACACTGACAGATAAAATTAATTCATGATGTGGTGAAAGTGCCAAAATTAAATAAATAGTGAAATAATTGTAAATGACACATGTAATTAATTAATAATGATTTTATTTCTAATGGTAGATAATAATTCATGGCACATTTAATTAACGATATTTTTATTTCCCATTTTAAATAATTCATGACACATTTAATGAATTAATTATTGGTGTATTTATTTATTTAATTTTGGCACTCTTAGCCCTCCATAAAAAATTGCCAATAAAGATCTTTAATTAAATTGGAGTCAGATATAATTTGGTCTTAACCTACAACGGGTAAGTAACTTTACAGAAGCGCTCGGAAGGATCCACACGCAATTCAAGCCTTCGGCTGTCCAATTGGATTCCGCCATTGGGCCAGTGGACGGTTCCCCTACAATTTGGTGACCCCTACGTGATCTCACGAGAGCCGATCCAGACCAGCGAGTGACGTCCATCCAGCGCCGATTTCGAACATCCCCAAGGAAGCGCCCAGCGTGCAGAAGATGAGGTTTGGTGCACTCCTACTCTCTCTGCAGCTTTGGTAAGTATAAAGCTTAATTATTTATAAATGAAGTGTCGAGGGAAAGCAAACCACATTCCATATAGACACATAGTGTAAGATGGGCCGGCATACCCAGAGTCAGATTGGAGATCGTAGAAATCTGGTGGAGGAAAGATTTAGAAAATAAGGCATGGCTAGTCAGGGATATGGCAGTGGAGAGACTGACGAGGAGGTGATTCCCTTGCGTGTGCCTTAAGGGCACTCTGGTTCGCCTGCATGCCAAAGGTTTAGGGCTGAGTTTGGATAACATCCAGATCCTCTACCGGTACACCGTTGAAGGACAATGGCTAGGGTCCAGAGCTAAATACCGCAGCTTCCCCGCAGCAAGAGTATATTTACTTCACTGCAATGATCTTGCAGACCTCACAGGGAAAAGAACGGACCTTAGATAGTGTGCGAAGCTTAGAAACAGCACAGTCAGTTCACTTACAACGGCTCAGGGTGCAAGTGGATAGTTTCACATATGAAAAGCAGAGCTGGGGATGCCAAGGTGAGGCCTTAGAAATAAAAAAATAAATAAATAATAATAATAATAAATAATAATAATTATAATAATAACGAAGCTTGAGAAAGAGCTTCGATTGAAGCATAATTATACGTCAGCCATAGACGATCATTGCGGTGATGCCAGGTTCCCAGTGGCTGTCATCCGACAGAAAATAAATAATGCTGGGGACTTCAACCCACTAGGCTATAGTGAGGATGAGGAGTTGGCCGCACTAACATACAGAACCCGAGAGATGTCTGCGGAAGAAGCTTGTAGCCGAGCATCTGTAGTGTTACCCAGACAGAAGGGGAATCCGGCCAGATCTCCGAGCCCCGCAAACGACACTCACAATCGCCCCCATAGACCAGGAGAACCAAAGCGCCGTAGTCCTAGAAATGACATGGCTGCAATCAGGTACAATGCCCCAAAAATCAGTCAGAGTAGCTGTCCTGAAAACGATGATAGATGCGGACAATTATGTCACAGTGATTAGTCACCCTTTAACATACGACAAACACGTGAGATACAGGGAGGTGGTCAGTATGTTGCCCAGATAAGGACCGTTTCAGCCATACTGGGACAAACTCATGCTACAGGCTTCGGTGTACAACCTCGAACCCAGGGATGTGTGGCAAATAGCCTTGCTCACCATTCCAGAGGAGCCTCAGTCTAAAATGTCGGCAGAGTTAAAGTCCGGGTGTATTATAATTAAACAGAACAACGATGCAGATAAGGATGTGTGTAGCTAACTCAAAGAGGCCCTCCTCGAGCTGAGGGGGCCGGCGCATGCAGCTTGGCATAAGGTACTGGACATTAAGCAAGCCAGTAAAGAGCCATTTGAAACTTATGCTGAGCGCATGTGGGTACCTTTTATAGAACATTCAGGTATGGGGGAAGCCCACCGCGATCAAGAAGTTTTAATAAAACTCTTGAAAAGTAATGCGGGACACCACATCCAACAAGTGATGATTAATGGAAGGGATCCCCCGGAGAACACCTATAAAGCATTAGTGGATTGGGCGTCCAAAATAGAGAACAGGCTGAAACTAAGTAAAACACGACCGGTAGCTACAACCCAGTGGTTGTCAGAGGGTAATGGCCCAGAGGCACAGAGGCCACAGTGGTCATGTAAGATCCGTCAGAGCACAGGTCATAGCACTAAGAACTGCTTTAAAATTAAACGAAAGCATCATTATCCAACAGTAGGCCTCTGCAACAGAAACCAGGGCGGCCATACTGATAAACCCTTCTATGACCAGAAACACACTGAAGGGAAGCAGTCAGATTCCAACACTGTATCTGATTCACTGCAGTCTGAATTGACAGCCCTGGTAGAAAAATACAAGCCACCGCAATAGGGGCGCGTGGCCTCCATCGTGCTGGGGAGTATTATGGTCAGCGAGAACCGGACCAAAGTAAAAGTTAGTCTTGGATGCGCGATCTCATTGATACCGGGGTGGCTGGTTCCCGTACTGATATTCCCCTGCCATGTATAAGCACAACCATACAAATTAAGGACATCAGTGGCCAGCAATGGCATCAGATGTAGAGGCATGGTGCAGAGCATGTTATGTGTGTGCCACCATCAACCAGGGCAAACCAGGCCACACTAAATTGCACAGACCAGATCCCCCAAAAGGCCCACGGGTGGATTTACAAATAGATTTCATTGGTCCGCTACCCAGTGCCAAAAGGGGGGTGTCGGTATTGCCGCATAATAATTGATAAATTCTCAAAGTGGTTTGAAGCCATTCCCACATGCAATAATACTACAAACACAGTGGCACGATCACTAGCAAACCAAATCATCCCACTATGGGGCACTAAAGCAAACTGAATCTGATGTCGGCACTCATTTCACAGGACAGGTAATGCGAGAGGTGTCTAAGCAGATGGGCCTCAGGCTGGGGCAAAGAGAGAACTCAACTTAGTATGCGGAAGATGGGGGTGGAGACACTTTAAGGGGCCATTCACATCTCATGAGACACCATTGAAGGAAACAGTTATATGGCCACCCGGAGTAGCTCCGGAACCAAATTATGCCACATGGATTTGTTTTAAGACAGAATCCACCCATCTTCCCTATTGTAATATAACCGGACACATACATCTCCCATCAGAGTTTCACAATCTCACAGCCTGGTATAAACTCAAGAACATCCCAGACTTAATCCACAGAAAATTATATGCCATACACAAACAGAGAAACAATGGTCTAGATCCGAGAAAGTGTTACAACACTCGGGAACTAGAACCTGTACCAGTGCACCCACTCAGAAACCCATAACACCACTAGCATGTGATATACAGGGCTTTTCTTCAATCTAACCTCCCCGGCAGAGAGCAACAACAGATCCAAGGCATTCATATGGACAAGCCGGAGAGAGAGAGGACATACTGTGTTGGACAATGCAAGATCAGCATGACCGACTACACCAGCCCCCAGAACTGTTCATGGACTGTGTTTCAACCTCACCACATGCAGATACCATAAGCCTACTCAGTGTGTTAAGGTATACTCTGCTCTTTCTGAAGGACTCATCAAAGGAAATGTGGATACAACTGTATTACACAATGTTAACTTAAGTGATGGTCCATGTAATGTATAATATCTCCTACCTGTTGCCCGCATATTTAAAACATAGTAACGCTAAGGATAAAACATATACCTGGTTACAGACACGCCTCGAGGATCTGATCTCTGATTACAAGAGCCGGCTTGCAATCCAAGTGTCACCCAGGCGGCCAAACGCGACTTATTCGCAGGCATAACTAATTTTTTGAATAAGGAAATTCTACTGCAAATAGCTACAGAATAACGGGACAATCCCAGTATACAGCATGGTTGGCTAATCAGATAGCCACCAGCGTCAAAATATCACCAGTAGCAATGAGAACCTCACTGAAGCAGTAAGGTCACAAACACTCGTAGCACTTCGCAAAGCGCTCTTAAATCAGATGCAACTCCTCGAGTCTGATGTAACCTGCTGAGCATATGTACAAGATTTATTTGAACAACAGAATATTCAGAATTATTAACCACTCTAATGATGAAACATTAGAAATCAATGTATTAGTTATATATGACTCTTTGTAACCTTCCCTCCAAGTAATCCAGACCAAATGTATCCAAATTCTACCACTATACACTCCCTTAGAGTCGTGGTGAAGGACCAGGTGATTAAGTGGGATTATCTTATGGGATACATGATGCTGAAAGGGACTGAGAGCCTATTACCACTCGTACCTGTTACCATGAGACATCCCATTACATCATTTACACCCATAACACAATACAGCCCTTCTCACATAATGACACCAAACTGATCAACATACACTCACTATATGGTCATGCTGATGCAGTTAAGGTAACATACACACAGTGGTGTATCATCAGTGAGATGAACTCGGTCACATACGGAGGACTTGCATGTCAAGCCAATCACACCTTCTACCTGGAGATAACCAAGGACTTCACCGTGGGTCACATCAGCATCCCAGGGAGAGTGACACTAGAGACTGACGTCTCCCCATGGTGGGACGACACCTTCCATGAAGAGAGCATCCGAGCCATGACCAAAGCCATGGATTTGGTAGAGCAGGTTATCTTGAAGACTGAAAATCACCTCCATCAAGCACAAGTGGAGGTTAACTCAGCAAAAAGGACTGCAGAGATTCAGACCAACGCCCCACTCGCTCAGCTGAGTATGTGTACACATGGTAGGACTGGGTGCTTCAAGCATGTGTTAACACAAGTGGCCCATGTGCATCATCGTATGGGTGCAAACATTACAGAAGTTGGATCCCTAGAAGATTGAACGGGGCCCAGGCAGTGACCCTCTGTGGGACAAAGACCTGTCCCAAGGGGCCAAGGGGGGAACTGTAAGGCTGGAGGCCTTGCAGGCCCCGTCGGTCTGAGCTCTAGCAAGCCTGTAATGCTCCACCCAGTGTCCTGAAGCAAAGGTCCACCGGCTCCAACAAGACTGGACCCAAATCACCTGATCACCACATCAAAAGGGACACCTCACCCCCACTGGGCGGCCCGAACCCCACAGTCAAATTCCAGTGATAAGGCCTGGCTGCGTCAAGACACAGATGCATCCTACATTCACTAATTCACACTAACACAGGAGGTATACATTAGGGACACATACACCCATGTTTGGTCTCGTTTGAATAGTCACAGTACGACGGGCACAATACTCTCCACCTTAAATCGGCATGTTTTCAAATAAGAGAAATATAGAAAGTAAGACTAAACCCACCAAAGTGGAGGATCTTATCACCTGGTAGAACAAAGGAGTTGTCACATTCCTCCTAAAGCAATTTGATTGGCTGAGGGTCTGAGAATTGATAAGATCAACAGTTCTCCAAGACATACACACAAGATCAGAGCAGGCCCTAAAATAATCAATCACAACCTTTGATACAGCCTGTCACCTGGTTTGGAATACTTAAGGAAGAGCTCCAGAGTAGCAAGGGGAGTCACTCTGTAATCAGAGCTCCCACATAGTGCTGTATGAATCTTCATCTGCAATCAGATATTTTCTGCAGTTACTATGTGTCCACTCAGCTGAGATATGGAATTGCTATATACTGTTAATTGGATTATATAGTTTAGGAATTGTGGCCACATGTTAAAATTATTGCAACGCTATATTTGGTTAATTGGTGTAATGTATATTAATTGTGAATAACCTGTGTTTGATTACTTCTTGGCTGTCTGACTTTGCTGAACCTCTGCATGTTCCTCATAGACTGGGGTTATTCTAACACTCTCTTGCAGCCTCTGACTCGACCCCGTTTCTCTGAGACCCGTTGCGGCTGCCCAAGTTGAGTTACGGTGAATGCCGGCTCAGCCTCTGAGGTGCGCACAAGCTGGGTTACGGTAAAAGACCGGCTCAGCCTCTGAGGCGCGCACACGCTGGGTTACGGCAGGTCCGGCCCAGCCTCTGAGGCGTGCACACGCTGAGTTACGGCACAAAGTCCGGCTCAGCCTCTGAGGTACGCACACGCTGGGTTACGGTAACGTCCGGCCCAGCCTCTGAGGCGTGCACACGCTGAGTTACGGCACAAAGTCCGGCTCAGCCTCTGAGGTGTGCACACGCTGGGTTACGGTGATAGACCGGCCCAGCCTCTGAGGCGTGCACACGCTGAGTGACGGCACCAAATCCGGCCCAGCCTCTGAGGCGTGCACACGCTGGGTTACGGCAGACATCGGCTTAACCTCTGTGGCCCTCACTAGCTCGGATTCGGCAATGGTCAGCTGAGCCTCTGGGGCGTTAAGGGCCGCTGGGTCATGACGGGTGTCTAGGCTAGCACTGTATTCCCTTGTAGTGGTTGTCCAACTTCTAAACCTACATAGCAGAGTCACGGATCGCCTTATCGGCCGAGGCGAATCCGATGCGCCCCATCGTCCGGGATTAGTGGGAGTTCAGCAATAGAAGGCACAGCCCAGAAGTAATCTAAATAACAGAAATGTCATGACTAAAAATTGCCAATAAAGATCTTTAATTAAATTGAAGTCAGATATAATTTGGTCTTTACCTACAACGGGTAAGTAACTTTACAGAAGCGCTCGGAAGGATCCACACCCAATTGGATTCCGCCATTGGGCCAGTGGACGGTTCCCCTACAATGCTAAGACGTGATTTTATAGGCTTTAATATATTGATTATGTAGCAATCTCAGCTCTGTTCTCCATATTATGGAAGTATCACGCAGAGCTTTACTTCAGAAAAGATGGTTTTTATTCTCTGCTTTCTCATCTTGCTTTTTTTTCTTTGAGACAACGCTAAACTAAGCGAGACAGTTAGGCCTTGTCCACACGGACAATCGAAATGAACGCCCTCTGAACACCATACGTGTTTTTCCTGCGTTTTTTAGCTGCGTTCGATTGGCGTTTCACTGGTGTTCATTTGACACTGTTTAACACCTGCCTGATGCCCAATCTGTAGTTTCGTGTATTTACCTGTGGGGGCAGTAATTACTCTGTCCAGAGTGTTTACATGTGGGCCATCTTGGTTTATAGTTCTGCATTGAATACATGGATCCCTATTCTTTATTACAACCCGGTTAAAGTTAACCAGCCGGCGACATTGCCCGGCATCTGGGACCATCCTGGGCTGCATGGGCTCCCTGCTACCGGCTCCGCGGGTACGGCGCCGCCGTCCGGGCTATCATGCCGTGAGCACCGGTGCCGCGCGACGCAGCCCTGCTTGCACGACAAAGACGCATGAAACACGTATTTTAAATCAATAATAAAAGCAAAAATAAAAGCAAAAGATAATAGTTGCTGTACAGAATCATGGGACATATTCGGTCCTCCAGAATGCCAACCAAACGCCATGTAAACGCAACAGCGTCATTTTCCTTGCGTTCATCGGGATTTTGACGCCAAGAAAACATTGCATGCAGCGTTTATTTGACGTCACCTGAACACGTAGCCGGCCGAACGCCAGTGCTGAACGCCCGTGTGGACACTTTGATTTGCTCCAATGAGCAGAAAAATGGACGGCGTTCAGTCGGCGCTCACCTGGCGCCATGAACGCAAGAAAAACGCCTGGTACAGACGTCCGTGTGAACGTGGCCTCAGCCTGGTCCGGACCAGGCTTGTTTGCAGGCCTAAATTACCATGGTAATTCAGCGGGGATTCATTTACGACACGTTGATGGAACGGAACTCTCACTAACTTTGCTCTCAGCGGAGGTGGACGCACTTCTCTCCCTCTCCCTCCCCTTATCTTCCCTGCTTTGCTCCTCTCGTCTCGTCTAGTCTACTGTCTTACTGTCTATACTTGAGAGACTCTCTCAGCCCTGCTCTTGAAAACTAAGGAAATTATGGATTTGATCAACTGGTCTCTCAATGCAATTGACACCATCTTCTCGATGAGAAGCCCAGGTTCAGGGGAACCTGACTGTCCTGCAGGAACATACGCAGCTGGCTACACGATGGACGGTTGGGAGAAGTGGAGGGTCGTGTGTCTGGCAGCTCTTTCCGTGGAGGACATCGAAGACATTTACCTATTCGGAACCATGATTACAGGTCTGATGCTGATTGGATTAGGCATTGCGCTGACTTATCGGAAATTGAAGAAAACGGTGACAGCCGCTCAAAGCCCAACTAGGCTGGCCGGGATGATTGACGGACTTGGCAGAGCTGTTGGCGCCCAGACTATGGCTATAGATCGCAAACTGGATAACATCACTGTGTCTAATGACCACAGATAATAACATCACCGTGACTATGGACTGCAGATTTGATAACATCACGGAGAGGCTCACGGCTCTGCAAAGGATTTGGATGGCGGAGACCAGCATGGACATTAGAGGAGCTGCGAAATTACAGTTTCTCGCCTGAAAACCCAAACAACCCCATTCCATCTGCTTTTGGCTCCCCCCTAATCAGCACGGGACTTGGCCAAGGCCGCTGCTGAGCTCAACAACTCCCCCTGAAGAAGGCAGTGAGACTCTCTTGCATTCCTCTCCCCCAACCACGAGGACACCCTACCCCCATCCCACGCCTTCGCCGCTTCATACCCCCAGCGTGAACGAGCGGGTCTATGTACAGCGCCGTTGGCTGCAGGACCGGACGGCTGTTTGTCTATGCTGGACTACCTCCACCTCCCCATTCCCCTTCCCTGTTGCAAGTCTCGACTTTAGTGTTGTGGTGACTATGTGCTTATTGCTGAGGTGTTTTTTTTCTGTTCCTATATTGTACTCCCTACTGGAGTACAGTTTGGGGGCTGTTTTTTTTATTCACCTCCACTCTCCTCACGTAATCTTGTTTCTCTGAGTTTTCCTATAGTCCCCTGTCTTCCTGACCTGTCTACCCCCTATTTGTGTATGTGATGTTTGTATATGTATGGTCAGGTTGATGGCCAGTTTTTTCGCTGGTACTTGTGACTAGTGACATGGTGTATTGCAACAGCAATAAAGGGTTTCATCAATCAATCAATCAATCAATTAAGTAAGACTGACTTGTCGAAATAAGTCAGACTTTTCCTTAAGCCTGCTTCATGGAATACCCCCCAGGTCCGTCATTGACGTTGTTTGCTGTGAGCTCCTCTGTCTGCCTTGCTACCCTGCATAAATCCCGTTCACCCGTATTCCTGGCTCAGCCTGCCTGATTCACGGCTCTATTGCCTGCTTGCCTGATCGCCTGTTCACGCTACGTAACAGAATGACAGACCTGGGGAAACAGACTTGAACTCGGACTAAATACACAAGACAAACAGAAAATAACAGGCAACAGGTGATCACAATGGGGGTAGTACGCGTAGGTAATGAGGGGGCGTGGCACACACGAGGATCGTATGAGCAGGTCATGACAATAATATTATTGTAATAATATAATCTATCATCAATTTTTTTTTTTTTTAATTGAGATAAATTCATATGTTATGGTAATGGGTTTGGGTAAATGGCCCATATTGTATTTAGGAATGAATCCATTTCATTTGGCGTTTTTCCTTCTTGATTCAAAACAATTCCATTTCAAAATGCAAATTAGCCTAACCAAATAGTCATGGTATAAATGTTAGACGTTAAGTCAATGTATTGCTGATAAAATAGTAATACAATCAACTACATAATTTTAATAAACTTATATGCTACAGTATAGGCTGCAATGTATTACTCCAAACGAACTACTAGTCACCGGCACTACCCAGCTAACACAATGGAGTCCCCAGGATGCCCTCCAAACATTCACACAAACGTCCCCTAGACATTTTTTGTTTTTTAAGTTCCTTGAATGTTATTAGGACATTCTCATAAGACATCCATGGGATTTCTAGTGAGCATTCAAGGACTTTGATGGAGCATTTGTAGCAAGTTCTTTAGACAATCAATTGGGATGTTCAGTGAATATTGGGAGACATTTAGGGAACGTTCGTGGTTCTTATTACAGTAGGCTGAAGGTGGGAGCCACAGGGGCCACAGGCAACTGTGAGGCCTGAGCTTGAGGGACCCTCAGCGACCGTGAAGCAGGAGCCAGAGGGGACACTGAAGGGGGCGAGGAGAAAGGCGGAGGGGACACTAATGGCACGTTCCATTTGTCGGATTCCAAGTTTTGAAGCCGGAGTGATGACATGCACGTTCCTGTTTTTCAGAGATCCGAGAAATATCTCGGACAGCACAGAGGATCCCGAGTTCAGAATCCAAGATGGCTGCACCCCTTATCAACAGAAGGGAAAGTTGTAGTTTTATCCTGTTTAAGCATTACTTCTCATTTGTGGCTCATTAAATCGGTCGCACACACTATACCGGCCAATTTATCTGTGGAGATGTTGCTACAGAGTTTTATATGTAAAGCACCATACATATTGTGTTTACAACTGATATTGCTAACAATTAACCGGGCTAGAATTGGATTTCATGATTTGTCAGATTTAAGGTAGTTTGGGCTAATTGTAAGTAAACGAAGATAAAGGCCATTTAAACTGAGGTACCTTAAAAAGTTATCCGGCTAAGCAAAAAATCTTGCTTTTTCATATGGGTCCATGATATTGCTACTTCTGTGGCAAATGGAATGCATCTGACTTGGTTTTCCCCAAGTTTTTAGTAGATGTGACGTAATCTTGGAATCCAAAAATTGGATCCCAAGGCAAATGGAACACACTATAAACAGGGCGAGGAGGGAGCAGAAGCCACGGCAGGCGAAGGCACAGCCACAGTCAGCAAAGGCGCATGCGACTGACGAGGTGTCGGAGGCGGGACCACTGGCGACAGACGAGTCACCACAGGGGGAACTGCAGGTGACCACCGAGCAGGAGCCAGGGGAACCGTCGGGGAACAGCAAGCAACCACCAAGCAGGAGCCAGGGGAACCACAGGCGAGCTGGGGGACAAGGGGTCAGGAGCTGGTACTGGAACTGCTGGGACTGGAGCCACAGGGATTTATTAAAACTCATACTTTCTTCATTTGATTGTTAGGTTTTGCTGATATTCAACTAATTGTTTTGTTATGTCAACTATACTACTGTATTTAATTACTGTTGATGCTGGCAAGTATTATTTTACAAAGTGGGGAGATGTAGTATCCTGTGATTCTGTAATGTTTTGGGATGCCACCAGGGGGAGCTCTAGTGTAATGTGAGTAATTGGGGTCAGACGGAGAGGGAAGAAGAATGTGACAAGCAGTGAGTGGTACGTGTGTGCTCCTGCTCTTAATAAATGGTATTTTGTTAATCCTACCCTGCTTCGCTCCTTGAAGACAACACCACAATCTCAATGTGTAATAAATGTAAGAAGCTTTGTTACATGTTTGACTTTCTGAATACTGTAATATTGCATTTGGGCATGACTCGATACTGCCCTCTAAAGTGTATAATGAAAATCACAGTTAAAAGTGCTTAAGTAAGTGTCAGAATGCACGTAAGGGTGATGTACATGCAACATGCCTATATTTTGGTGTTTCTCTGCCTAAAGTGCATATCTAGCCTAAGTAAAGCGCAGACTTAAGTCAAACAGAAAAAACACTAAAGGAGGAAAAAGTGCTTAGCTACGTTACGATGTGCGAGTCATGAATTGGTTCAAAACAGAGCTGGCACAGAAACATTAGCAGGTCATGAACATGAACCGGAATCATGCAATAAGTTCAGTGTCCATCCAGAAGAGAGCAGAATTTTCTTGATTGCTTCTATTTGTGCTCCATATGTCCCACTGTCATGGGATGCATAAATACATGCAGTGTGGCTTAGGACTGCGAAGACTCCTAGTTTAATCTTTAGGCAGAATCTGTTAACCATTTGAAAGTGTTTTGTATTAATTATTTTTTAGGTTAACTTGATTTAAACCGGAATGATAAATTAAGTGACCATTTCAATTGATTTTAAGATAAAATTAGTTGTTTCAACACAAATTCAAATAGCATGTCTGTAGTAAATAAAAAGATGTGTATTTTTTTAGCAGAAAGAAACCATAAACTTTAATTGAAACATAATTATGTAGCATTATTTTTTACTATGCAGGTGGTGAGTGGCTCTGTACCCATGATCAGAAGATGGCCGGTTTGAGCCCCAGCCTCGGTAGAGCAGCCACATGTCCACGGGCCCTTGAGCAAGGCCCTTTACCCCCAGGTCTAGGGGCACTGCCTGTTGGCTGACCCTGTGCTGTAACTATGGAGAGTATGAAGAATTCCCATGTACTTGTGCAAATTGCACATAAAGGATTTATCATTTATCACTAAATGAATCCACTAAATTTTCTCTTTGGTAGTGGAAGCCTAAAGTAATTTAGAAATGTTACATTCTTCCCTATGCCTTTCAGGTTTAACAGGAGACATTTTAAAAGTGAGACAGTTCTGTGAACATGTTTAGGGAGGCTTTTATTGCTCTACTGGAGAGAATTAGACTCCATTTAACTGCTTTGTATAGAGATCTGCTACTGTCACAACAGTTTTGTTGTAATACAAAAAACAACAAAATCCCAAAATTGTTATGAGAAATCTGCATAAAATAAATTTACTCACAATAACTGGGTCTTTGAAGTTTAACTCAATGGAGAGTGTGTGGTATGTAACACCAGTTTTACTATTATTGTCCAGGAACATGTATTTCATTTGCTTATTTCAAGACCTTGGTCCTCTTTATCTACCTACACAACATGAATGGACGGAAGGATGGGTGGATGGATGGATGGATGTCATGTAACATGTCTGAACTTTCTGAATGTATACACTATCCATGTAGCCTGTTAGGAAAGATCACAGTAACCATACCACTATTTGGCACTTGAATGACTTCAAAGGGTTACAACTGTGTGTCATTCTGCTTCAATTAATGTTAATACTCACAGCTCTTCAGTCAACAGAATCCCCTAAAATTACAGTGTTAAACACAGAGAAGGCAAAATTGTTACTAGAACCATATTTGAATTATTTTACGATTCTTTGAGTCCTACCATCTGCTCAGGAGACAGATTTAGTTACTTTTTTGCCCGTGTGTGTGTGTGTGTTCATCAGATAATCAGACTCTCATTTTAACTATAAAAGTTCTGAGTATGTTTTTACCTTTTTATTTTTACTTTGTTTATTCAAGATATCCGTAGGACGCACTTCAAACATTAAAAGTTGATTTTTGTTCTAATTGTTTTGAATTTTAGATATGTGGACCTATATAATACCCATGAATTGAAAACCCGGTTTTTCTTTTTGTTTATTATTAATTCCCTTTTATTTATTCAATTATTTAGTTTGCCTGTCGTGTTCTATGAAAGGTGTTACGGTTCTTTATGTCGAAACTTGAACAGAACCCGCCTACTGGTATACTTTATTTAAATACAACATTGTAACAGCTGTCATCATTTAGTTCCCTCGCGACCCCTGGCGCTACATTCTTGAATTACAGTGTCGCTGCCTTTGCCATTTGCCGTTTTTTCCGTGCTAGAGCCGGCCGTATGACACGAACTTGCAATTATTTCAGAATGCCGCGCATTTTTCTGCCAGTGTTATTGAAATGTTGATAGGCATCGGAAATGGTTGTCTTTATAAAGAAAAATACTATCCAAGATGTTTACGTTATTTCTTAAATACCGCAGAATAAATACCGGAGAAGCTTATTAAATAATTAACATTCCCTGGCAAGCAGTGCTGTGTAGGGAACTCCGCGTTTTTTTTTCAGATGCAGAATTGCATAGGACACATCACCGATGCAGACGTACATTTTTCAGGAAATGATTTCCATCTACTAGACGCTGTGGTATTTCTGCACAATAACGGTTTTACACTAAGCCTAGTCAAAGAATAATTTGAATGAGCGGAACGTTTCTTAGCCCGGCATCCCTTATTTGCATTCCATGTACAGTTATACAGTGTTGATCTGTCATTTTTCTGACCTGCTAAACACCCCGTGCCGCTCATCTCATTCCATTCAGTCCTAAAGTTATATTATTAGATCAGCGTGACAATGGCCATTAGCAACACAGGTAGATGGGGAATACACATCGGCTATTGACACCTTTACTCACCTAAACGTAAAAATGGAGATCATAAACAATATTCTGATTTGCACAATTTTGTAGAAAGCATCAATATTGCCACATCCCAGTATTTTGTCCATATAGTTGTATTTTCCCCATTCAATCTATTTAGTTATTTTATTGTAAACCCACTTAGAAACGAGGATATTTGTTTCTTACAGTAATTGTTGTCTAACAGATCCACAAAATAATTTAGACGTGGAAAGTATTGTATTTGTTTTCCTGTTAGTGAAGTAATCTGTGCCAACTGTCACGGGATGAATAAACGAGTTACTAAGGCAACAATCACATTACATCCTTTCTCACAGTATGTCAAAGCAGAACATATGGTTTATCATTGGTAGAGCGTGACTTCTCATTAGCATATCAGCTATGTTTAAGCTTTCTAAAACAACACACTTAGAAATAACACAGTGTATTAGAAATATATTGTATTGCCTTGCTGTGACACATTAAAAGGTGCATTTGTCAGATGTTGCAATACAAATAGAAGAATAAAAACCAAAATCATATTGCAAGCCTAGAGGAATTTCACAAAGCAAATCTGCTCAGGGACAGTGTCCTATAATGCAGGGAAAATGAAAAGAATACATTATTATTATTATTTGAAATACAAGTTGATTTGTATTCATTTTAAGATTGTGTCATAGTGTTACGGATTGTGTACATTTTTATCAACCTTTTGCATATTTTTATTATTTATGATTCAGTCACCAAATTATTAGACGTATCTGATTTAAATATGAATCTGGTCGTTTTTATACATTATATTTTAACAATAAATATGAAATATATGAAAATAATTTTATCAAGGTAATTATCCTAGTCATAGTATTATCCTAGTCAACGATTATTATTATTAAATAATAATAATATAGTTTCACCGTTCATCGCTTATCTTTCACGTTTCATTGGTAATAGCCTATATGTTCAATTGAGTTACAAATAGAAATTTAGATGGTAAATAATGGCAAATTTGAATTCATGTATTTTGTTATGTGGATGATACATGGGCTTTCGGACATGATATATACGCATTTTGAATATAGGTATAAAATCATATGTTTCAGTTGTTACAGCAGAGATGCTGCATGGGTAATTACTGCTTGTGTGCGACTTCGCTGCCATGTCATTGCTTCAAGACGTTCCGTGTTTCACCTCTCATCAGCACATTACTGTATTTAATTGCTTTTTTTATAATCTGATGTTTCTCTATGATTTTCCTGGCGTTTATAGCTAAACAATTACAGCATGTGGCAGCAGTCGGCCCAGTTTTAATTTCCAATTATCTGCTGTGATTAGAGGTAATTGTGAACTGTGTTTATTAAAACCACAAAGACATTTACCAGGTAACGGATCGCATGATAATATATCAAATAAGATAAATCATATTGATAAGTTAATTGCTTCATATTTCGTTTTCGTTGACAATTGTAACAACAGCAGCAATAACAACACATTATTATTATTATTATTGTTATTATTATTATTATTATGCTGTTGTCTGTTGCTAGTAGTAGACCCAGCAGCAGTAAAATTAGTATTAATGGACTTTAATAATTTGCCAGTTAAAAGGTTTTAATGGCTATCTGAAAGAAAACTTCGGTTCTCAGTTGTGCTTTTCAGACGTGGCCGTTCTCGAATAAACATTAAAGCATTTGTAAAACATTCGTATTGATAGATTGCTTAGATATTATGTAAATAGCATATGCTGCATTACACTAGCTGTAACGGTGATGTCCTGAAAAGTCTTAGTTATGTTTATAACGCGCCTGACTATAAATTATATGTTCAAAAACTGTTTGCGTGAAGTAGGTAGGTGGGAGGTAAGAATGAAGGAGCAGAGGGTGACCAGAGATAAATTTTAATTGAGCGGCCAGAGAAAGCCATTGTGTAGACAAGCTGGATCGTTGACAAATAATATGCACATTTCCACGCTGAGATCACTCTACACTTTCAGGCGCTTCCCACTGAATTACAAGAACGGTAGTTTCATTTTATATGGTCTAGCTTCACGATTTGCATGGCGAACGGTTAAAAGTGTATATTAGCCTATCAATATATGTAAAATTGCAGTGACTAAAAGCGTTAGATTAATATTACTCGAAATGAATGTATTTTGGTGTATGCTATTTTAATGAGTGTACATAGATGCGGTAGGGCATACATAAATATATGATAACGTTTGTAACTCATTTAAATTTTACGATTTACGTTAACAAATGAACATAATACATAAAATAATTGCTTACTCTTATTTTTTGAAAACCGTAGAAATATTCTTTGAGGTGAATTTTTATCTTATTTTGTTTCTATTTTGCACTTTGCAATGTTTGCGTATGAATATTTTATTGATGGCAGATTTGCGTATTTGTAAGACATTAAGCAGGCATACAACAATACTTTTCAGACTAGCTTTCTGCGACCCTGAACTGGATAAAGGGTAACAAGTATTGATGGATAATAATAATATAAAGTATAGGCCTATTCATGCTACTTATTTAATTTAAAAGGAAAACGGCGCTATTCAGATGTATAAATAGGCCAAATAAAGAAAAAAAGAATAAAATGCAATTCAAGTAAACGGCACTATCTATCTATCTATCTATCTATCTATCTATCTATCTATCTATCTATCTATCCCGTGTCTTTTTATGATTGAACGTGATTCAGAGATATACGTTTTAAATTAAGCAAAGGTATTGCTTGAGTTGCTTTCTCACTGGTTACCCAAGATAAATAGGAGGCGTTGTTAAAATCCCAATATACATCATACATATTACAACATGTTATTTGGTTTTTCCCTAATGTAAATCACATCGAATAATTAAAAACCGAATCTGTGTAACGTGACACAGCTTGTGTCGAAAACAATACTTTTGTATTCCTCACCATTTCATTAGTCTGACGAGTTCTGTCGGCAGAGAGCAGTTAAAGTAATTTGTACTGAACACATACGCCAAATAGAATTTAATTATTTTAATGTTTTTCGAGTCAATGTGCTTACCCTGTGATGTATAGCTTGCTATTGGTTTCAAGTGGTAAAAATTATGCACCATGTAGCGTGCGACGTTCTTTTTGAAATATTTGTTGATTCCCGGTAGACAACTAAGGCAATAACCGAGTGACCAGAAATAATTTAGGTTTAAAAAATTACATATGCCTATTTTTCTATTTTGATACCATATTTTTTCATTTTAACAGTAATATTTTTCAGCTGAATACAACTTCATTGAACTTCTCCTGTAAATGTATTATTTTAATGCGAAAATATGAACTTATGTATCTATGTAAAATGTTGTAGCAATGTTCTTAATTTCAGATTATATTAAATTAATGGCAGTAATAATAATTTTATTAATCTGAATAAAACTAATAAACTATAGATTACATTTAGGTATTTCTAGATTACAGTTCATTGAGCTGCATGTCATTCAAAGAGGCCAAAGTCCATTCTTTGTCTTCCGAAATTGTGGTAAAAGTAGTTTCTTAATATGAGACTTTGCATCTATGCTATTTGTTAAAAGAGGTAAAAACAAACACTGAAAATGTTATTAAAAGACATGAATGTAAACATTTACTAGGTTGCAATAAAATAATAATAACATTATTATTATCATTATTATTATTATACATCAGTACCTATATACTAAAAATTCAATAGCTCAAGTATTCACAGGATATATTTCAGCGATTTTCTTTGCACCACATGGCAAACTCCCCTTATAGAGTAGCTTATGTTATAGGCTGATACCAAGCTATATTTTATTAAAACTTGCACATTTTTGTAAAGTTTATATGTGGATAATGTCTGTGGAGGGGTATATCTGGGATGTTTTGGGATATTAATGGATATTTTGGCTTATTTAAAATTCCTTTTGTGTAGTTAGCATTGTGCTGCTGTATGAGGGAAATGGCAGTCATGATCTTATATATTACACAACTGTCATAAAGTCAACCAATATAAATGATATGGATAACTCCAGCAATTTCATTGTAAAATAATGCAAACTGGTTGAAATATGTAATAAATAATGTTACAGTTTTCATGATGCCATGGTGGTTGTAGTTATTTTATTATTATTATTATTATTATTGGTTCAAAATTACATCTCACACCTCTGGAACCAGGGTTCAAGTCTCCACCATGGTTCCATGTGTGTGGCGTTTGCATGTTCTTCCCGCATTGTTGGGGGTTTCCTCTGGGTACTCTAGTTTCTCCCTACAGTCCAAAAACATGCTGAGATGAATTCAAGTTATCTAATTGCCCAAAGGTGTGCATGTGTGAGTGAATGGTATGGGGGTGTGCCCTGCGATGAGTTGGTGGGTTGTTCTCTGCCTTGTGCCCGTAGAATCTGGGATAGGCTCGGAACCCCCGTAACCCTGAATTGGACAAATGGTTACAGAAAATGGATGGATACATTACACGAAAAAAGTGCCTTTGAACTGGGAGAGCAAAGCGGAGTATACACAGGAAGTTTGCATGACATGGGGAGGACTTGAACCCCACACAAAGAGCCAAGGTGGGATTCAAACCTCCAACCATGATTGTGTGAGGCAATTGTACTACCCAGGAATTCATGACTCATTATATATATTATTTTTTTGTTGGGTTTCGTTTTGCACAGTCAGGTTTGCCATTTTAATGGGCAATTTTCTTAATAGTAAAAGAACTGTAAAAACCCAAAATTTAACTCAAAAATCTTATGAAAATACATAGAAAATGCTAGAAATGAATTACGATATTTTATGCTTGGCATCAAAATTCTCCAGCCTTATGTAAAACTTTGTCCCTGGGAATGCATGTATATACACATGGGAATACAGCAAGTACAGCAGCATGATGAAAGACAATTTCTAACCGCATTGTGCTGGGTGACCTAAAATGTTACAGTGCTGTCCTAAGTTTTGACTTTTGGAGATTCTCCTTTTTTTTGTTTTGACTATCTAGCCAATTCCCACCATAAGCTTCTTGGTTCTTTGGCTCACACATAAAAAATGCACAGACAGTGGTGTCATAAAGTTTGAACAAAACATTTAGCTATATTTATATTGAAGACACCGATCTACTGCGTTTTTGTTATGTTTGTTTGAAAAGAAATGTAATTCTGCAGGGTAATCAGATATATTATAAGGTTAATTTCAGTCAGTGCGCTGGCTGTTAGGTATGAATTTGAGGGACTATGAAAAAAACCACAAATGTAGGTCTCATCAACAGAGTTCACTCTTCATTGCACAGATTTGAGGAAGTTTATCAACTTCTGATTAAAATGGGCAATGGGGCATGGGGATATTGGAAAGTAGTGTTTTATTTCTCTTCTGATTAGGGTTACAAAACTGTTTATTAATATTTATTTAGCCTCTAACAATCAACAACCATTATTAGTCTTCCTAAAAGTGGTTATTCAACAAAAAATAACCATAATTATGGGGTAATGGTTCAGATGTTGGCTTACCTTATAGTGTATATGAGTCTGTCATGAGGAATATGCAGAAGTGTGGTGAATGCGGTGAGCATGGGATGATACAAAACAAGAAACCATGACTCTCAATATCAAGTTTACCAAATACAACAGCAAGCAACACACAGGACAACATTATGTAAAAATGTCCTGTGGATTGATGAAATGAAATATTACTTTTTGGTATCAAAATTAATGACCAATCCATAACCATTACAGACACATTGAATAAACAGAATTGATTATACTTCCTTAGACAACTGAGAAATCAATCAGAAGGCACTAGACCTGTTCCACACAGCCGTCAAGTATTATTTGCTGGGTCTGTCTTGGGGATTGCTCTCAAGACCTTAGAGTTGGTTGGGGAAAAAAGGATGTTGCATATGCTGTTCAACATTATGGACAATACTACACACCCCCTACACAACCTACTGGCCAAACAGCTGAGTGTTTTCAGTCAGAGACTCTCATTTCTGCTGCAGTAAGGATCAATACAGGAGATCATTCATGCCCATGGCAGTAACCATCTATAACCTTTCTGTGCTGGAAGAAGAGTCTCCTTCTCTGAGGCAATACATAATGCACATTTACATTTATTTTGCACACTAAAGGTCTCAGTTACAAAGTAATTTTTTAATATAATACAGTAGTTTTTGCATATTTGCTCATATATATATATGTCTGTGTGTGTTTTGTAATTTGGTGTTATGTCTACCCTTATGTCTATGTGTTCCTATAATTTTCCTGTTATGTAAATGGCTACTGCAACACAAAAAAATCTCATTGGGTATAAATAAAGTAATCTGAATCTGAAATCTGAATCTTATCTACTTTCATTCATTCTTCTCTTATGTTCTCTTGTTTGCTTGTCTATGCTTTCATACCAGACAGTTATATACAGTGCTCACGTAAAGTCTTGATACTGTATGCTTAATTAGTTCAGTAATAATATTGCAAAACTATTAGTTTTATAAGAAAAATCATTAAATTATTCATTTGTTCACAAAAAAATATATCACCATAGTTTTAAGTAAAGCATTAATTTCCAATATCAATAAGTTAAAACACAAATTATAAAAGAAGTTCTGAGTTAAAAAATTCCTACTGTGTGCTTTTTAAATAGCAATACTTCTTCAATAAGACAAAAGACCAAACATTTGTGTTTAGTATCACTTTGGGATACAATGACTACAATTGCAATTAATAGCAAAATGGCAAGAACAGAACTGACTAAGTCAGTCAAAAAAATTAAGATACTGAATAAAAAGAAAATGTCTGTGTGGAAGACATGTATATGTATGTTCAACATTGCTTGTCAATGGACTAATGATGTCGAACCAATAAATTTGCAACATTTTTTTACCAAATTAAGCAAGCTTCACAAGACTTTCCGTGAGCACCATATAAAACTGTCTGGTATGACAGAATGGACAAACAAAGAGGAAACTAGAGAAAATGAATGACACTAGATAGAATGAATATTCAAGTCAGGGGAAAAACCAATAGTCTGAAGCATCAATTAAGAGTTCAACCAATAGAGGAGCTGCACGGTGAATATATTAGTGACATTAAACCGTTAATGTAGAGCTTTATACAACATACCTTTCTGTGATCATACTTTTAATTGGTTGTACGAAAATCTACCTAGCACATCAACAGTCAATTTCCACTAATAGATGCACATGTTGCATAAATTATGGGTCAAACGCAAAACTCATAGCAAGACATTGGATTTTTAAACAAAACCAAACTGGATGACAAACAAAACGGTTCTTTTGGCACAGTTGGTGCTTAAATGGAAGGAGGTAGTGCGAGGAAAGCTTGGCCCAGCTGTTACAAACACGGACAAAAAAAGCTTAGGAGGCTATTGTAAGCTCCGTAAATGCTGCGTCACCTCGGACAAGGCGTTCAACAGAGGAATGTGAAAAAAGGTGGTATAATGTTTTATCGACCTTGCAAAAGGAAATCACAGTTTATAAAGCAAGCATGCAAGCTACAGGTTTGTGGCATTAGTTATATTGCTCTTATGACCCTTGCTATAATAGATGATGATGATGATAATAATAATAATAATAATAATAATAATAAAAGGAGTCCTCTCCAGCTCTCTTAAATAATTTATGCCACTTATTCTTAAGTCTGGGAGTAGGAGCAAAATCACGTCACTCTTAAAATTGTGACGCATTTAAGAGTGAAATTTTACTCTGAGAAGTTTTATGCATACCGGCCCAGGGCTACGCGCACCCAGACGGAGACTGCACACTTTTCATCAAAGAAAGGACGTCCTGCAGATGTACGACAATAATGAATTGATAAAAAGGTACAGGCTCGATCATGAGGGCATTCTTTTTGTTACCAACCTAATTAGGAACCGGATACAATCTCCTATGTCACCTAACAATGCACTTACAGTTGAACTGAAGGTGATAATGATGCTACTTTTTTGCCAACTGGAAAAATATAATAATAACAATAATAATAATGATGATGATGATCATCATCTATTATAGTGAGGGTCATGAGAGCAATTTAAGTAATGACACAAACCTGTAGCTTGCATGCTTGGTTTATAAACTGTGATTTCCTTTCGCAAGGTCGATAAAACATTATACCACCCATAATATATACAACATGTGCATCTATTAGTGGAAATTGATTGGTGATGTGCTAGGTAGATTTTCGTACAACCAATTAAAGGTATGATCACAGAAAGGTATGTTGTATAAAGCTCTACATTTACGGTTTAATGTCAATAATAAATTCATCGTGCAGCTCCTCTATTGGTGGAACTCAGTATTTGGGGCAAGATTTTATTTGTAGTCGTCATTTCATGACACTTAAATGCTGGCTCTGTCAGCACTTAGGAATTGGGCTTAGACTTTGCTGAAAGTTACTTTTAGCATCTTTATACATGCGCCTTTATACTGTATATGCTCTTAGGTCCTACTTTTTGCTAAGATTTTTTTAACTCTTAAGTCAAAGTGTACGACCATTCATAAGACCATTCTTAGGAAGTTTTATGCATACCGGCCCAGTGCCTGTATTCACAAAGTATTTTAAGGATAAAAGTAGCTCCTAACTTGCTGATTTAAGAGAAACTCCTAAAAATAATGGGCGTGCCCATCCTAAATGTAGGACTCCTAATTTTTTTGACTAAGAGCAATTCGCAAAGCCCCTTAGCGCAAAAAGTAGCACCTAAGTCTGGGAGAACTAAAAAGTAGTTGGGAACCTCCTAAGTCACTAAGACCAATTCAGAAACAGTCGCAAAATGGCTGCTGTCAATCCATGTCCCAATGTCTTGGAAATGTTAAACGAATGCTGAATCTTTCACTGTCGCCGCCTAGTGGTTCGGATGCATACGTCCAAATTTTCAATAACAAAAAAAAATGACGTTCAATAAAAGAAACAAATGTATCAAATCAACCAAAAACGGCTTGTTACACTACAAAAAACCTTTCAGATAATATCTGTAGAAAGTTGCGCAATTTTTGTGCCATGGTTTTTTTGTAACAAGTAAAAATAAAATGACCATGGTAGCCATCTTTAAACGGGTTGAGTGTCAGGAAGTAAAATATAAGTGTTAATAAAATGAAAACTAAGCACTTCAAACTATTTCTTTCATGGCCAATACTTCATAAACCGTCACAGTATTAAGACAAAACACGCATTTTTCCATAAATATGACTGTAATGCTCTCAAATAGCTTGCTCACTCATCGCGGAAAAATGTCAGTCGGCATTCTGTACATTCGTGCAATGTTTTTTATCTTCGGAGTTTTAGAAGAAAACCAATGAATAAAATGACAAAGTTACCCTCGTTTGAAAGCTTGATCTCTTATGTACATAAATAAATCACTGTAATCCTTCATTGTCAAGTATTTTTTCAGATATATGCTCTGCTTCCCTGCTAGCACATTATTTTTTACGCACTGAACCTTTGCCCATGGTTATGTTTCACCATAATAAACTTTTTACATGAACATCAAATTACAGTGTCATTTGCTTCATCCAATAGAGGTGTGTCTAAGGTTTGCAAAATGGTATGGGATGTGCTGATTGGGCATTGTTTTTCGCGCTGGGGACATGAATGCGCAACTTATTCTCTGCAGGTGCAGTATTTGTGGGAGTGTCTCGAGTACGCATTGCGCACGTAGTCTCCGTGAGTTTACCCAGTTATTTTCGGACAACAACTTTTTTGACTGAAGAAAAATGGCTCGGATGACTTTGACTGTTGAGAAAGCACAGAAGATGATTTTGAAGAGTGGTTCGGGGGAAGAAAGTGTCGCTTTTATCCATTGATTCGATGGAGGAGGACGCTTTTTTGCGCGGAGAGGATGCAACGCTCAACATAAGTACATTTATTTACAGTTTACATTTTACTCTTTTATTCTATAGATTTTTATAATTCCGTGATTCAGCAAATTACAATTAACATTTGCTTTGGTAACACTTGTATTGTGGTACATTGGGAAAAGTTCCGCATCGCCTTTGTCAAGCTTTGAAGTGTGCAAAGTAATGCAGTGCTTTTGGCTTTCACTTGGGCAAAGTTACGCGGGGCTTTGTTTGGGCAAAGTTATGCGGGGCACTTGTTGGCCTTGTTTGAGCAAAGTTATGTACGGTACTTGTCGGGCTTTGTTTGGGCACAGTTATGCGGGGCACTTGTCGGGCTTTGTTTGGGCACAGTTATGCAGGGTTAGGGTTAGAAACAAAATGTTTCTTATGACCCATAAGTGGTAATGCATTTAGAAAGAAAGACGCTATCCCAAAACACTGCTAGTTACACTGCGGCCATTTTGGATAGGTTTTGGATAGGTTTGGCACAAGTCATGTGAATAAAATATAGATTTTCCTACAAATGTGTGGTGATGTTGTGTGACAAAATGTTACTTATGACCCATAAGTGGTAATGCATTTCGAAAGAAAGACGCTACCCCAAAAAACACTGTTAGTTACACTGTGGCCAGTTTGGATAGGTTTTGGATAAGTTTTGGATAGGTTTGGCACAAGTCGTGTGAATAAAATATAGATTTTCCTACAAATGTGTGGTGATGATGTGTGACAAATTGTTACTTATGACCTATAAGTGGTAATGCATTTAGAAAGAAAGTTGCTACCCCAAAAAACACTGCTAGTTACACTATTGCCATTTTGGATAGGTTTCAGATTAGTTTAGGTTAGGTTTTGGATAGGAAAGACTCCCAGTTGCACCATTTGCTCTTTCCTCCGTAAAACCTGTTGGGCTGCATCAAATGATATGAAATTGGGCACACATGTAGAAAACAAGTTTGGGAACCAGATTTTTAAAATTGGACCTATTCCATCATGTAGTTTTTGAAATATTTACAAAAATCCAAGACACAAAGACAGATTTTGTATTTTTCCAGCTGTTTTTGTTATATTCGCATGTCCATAAATTATACACAGGTTATTCATTTCGTTATTGAACTTCCTACAATCAATTGTAAAGGGGTCAACTTTGATTTTAGGTATCAGGCATGTGTCTGTGACTTTTATATCTGAAGTTATAAGGTAATTATTCCAAAGAGGGAAGAAATGCCCCCCCATGCAAGGGGCCCCTGGTTCACTCCATAGGGTTAAAGGATAACGCCTTAGTCAGGAGGGAATAATGATTCTTGTGGAGCTTGTGAGGGATGCAATAACATCTCCAACAAACTGAAACAACCCAATCATATACAGTGTAAACCACTTACAGTAATCATTATAACCGATTTTTTTCTTTTTCTTTATATCTCAGGCCGATTACATTGTAATTGACATTTGTATATTTATTACATGACTAAGGTATTAAAACAGGCAGCATTGCTATGTACTGAATTTTATTGACTCATTCAAAATACAGTACAGCTGTTTCAAATGCTTTTAAATGACTGAACTGTGTATAATTCAAATACACTATAATACAGTACTGTACATAAAATTTACCTTAATGTAATTTCGCTGGTGTGTCTTGTTGGCTCGGTTTTGACAGTTTATCATAAGCTATATTTGTCATTCAGAGAAAATTACTTTCTTTTTCCCATCATGTTTTCTGTGCCCGCAGCATTAGCCTCAGTTTATCTTTCTAGAAGCAGACGGGTTTCTGCAAGGCAAAGTGGGGTGATCAAAGTAAAGTAAAAATAAATAAAAACTAGAATGATTCTGTTCCAAGCTTTTTCATCCATATCAGCAGTTGATCACTATAACCAGGATCACTATAAGCAATTTCCAATGTATCTGTGCTTATGAGATGTTGCTTGTACATTTTCACCTGTGGTTTGTAGGCAAGCTTGTGCATGAGAACTGACGTCAGCCAAGGTGATGGAGTCTTACTCTGTTGGCTGTATTCCAACAGAGTAAACCAACAGAGTTGGCTCTTTTCCTAAGTAAAAGTTGCTCTCAGCCACTTTGTGAAAATTTAGTTAAAAACTTTTAGTGCAATTTAGACGTAGTCTTAGTGGTAAAATAAAATGTTTTGCGAATACGGGCCTTGATCAAAATTACAACATTGAATAAGGAATTTAGGCTATTCTAAAGGATACTTCACTACTGTATACAATGTGAAAGTAACATGACAAATCAAAATTCCATACCGGGCATGCGTTTGACTTATTTTGATTGTAGGTCATACACATTGGGAGAATCTATAAGAACTACAAAACAAACTCATCATGATATTTAATGAAGACAATATTCCTTTTTGAGGTTTATGGGACATCGTGAAAAAAAAAAAGAGATGTGGCAATGCTAGAAAATGACAAACAGCTAATCATGCAGTTTTACTCTCTTCAAATATTTACAGAACAAGATAAATTCATTTGCACACGTTATATGTAGTGTGCAAACTTTAACTTTTAAACTAAAGACATACCCGAGCGAAACAAGCACAAAAGCCTGAGGCTAGCCATGGCCCTTAATTGTGAAAGCACGCCGCAATCCTGACAGAATGCGCATTAACTCTATTTGTTAATCTGACTTATTTGTAAATAGTATAAAATAACATATTTCTAATTTAAATAAAAGTTGATCTCTAATCACCAACAGATAGGTAATCAAAACGAGTAAATAACTTAAAAGACATTTTAAAGACAAAATTTGAGGAAGCACTTATATAACGGCTAGAAATGATCGACCAGGCAGACAAAAATATATCCTAAATTCTTACACACTAGCCTGATTCCGCAGTTCCTGCATCCCCCTACCTTTCTATGGCTTGTGAGATAAGAAAGCCCCCCTTCTGTCTGCCTGGTCGATCATTTCTAGCCGTTATTTAAGTGCTTCCTCAAATCTTGTTGCCTAAATGACTTGTATCACACTCATACTAATTTAAAATTATGCTATAACAAAACAAACACAGCTAAAGTTTTTTATACCTTTAAACATGAACAAAAACAGTTAATGTCTTAAGTAGCTGAACACCGTTCCCCCCACTTCGACCATTAGCTGTCTGGCATATCAAAACAAGTGAAACAATGCTAGACCATATAATTTCACCCTAAAAACATACTGGCTACGCTTTTACTGACATAAAATACGCGTGAACAAGTATTTACTGAAAAACCCTGTTTATTAAAATAACTAATGCTTTATTCTGTCAAAGTTTTAAAATATGTTTTTGATGCTTGATGCTGCTTACTATAGTTCCTATACGGGCCTACTCCAGGGCCTACTTTTTGCGATGAGCTGCGTGAACGTCTAAGTTAGTGTACGTTATGGGGCTTGGACACACATCGCGGTCCTATACTTTCACGGCCCTGAAGTTAAACTCTAAAGCCCCGATAGCAAAATACAACTAAATATGTCTTTTAAGTTATTTACTAGTTTTGATTACCTATCTGTTGGTGAAATTAGCTAAATGTTGCTATGGTTTTTCACAATGAGCTGCGTGAACGACTGTACGCTCATTTTAACAAGTATTACCGGCATTATTCCTTGATTCTTGTTGTCGAAAATGTTTAGGGCACTTTATTATTCAAATTGGCAGAAAAGTGCTTCATTATGTTAAAAAACGTCATGGTTACGGGGACTTATTTGAAATAGCGTTCGCTCCGTTTGTTGCTACCATTTTGAAATGGGGTGTCTTACGAATCATTATTCTTTGTTTAATGCATGGTTTCCTGTAAACATCGGCGACGGTTTATGACTACACCATATGTCTAATAGCCTGGGAGCAGATGATTCTACCCCTTGTTTAATAACTTGTGAACGGATGATCAGTCTTTCTCAAAGCCAGTGGCCTGTTTGATTCTACCCCCATGTCACCTCCGGCAGGTGCGAACTTCGTTTGTGCTTAAAATACGGTGTTTTATCTTGACAGTGTTTCGCTCGGGCATGTCTCTACTTGTTTAAATTCCGTCTGCTCTGGCTTTTCTTTCTTTTAAAAAGTTAAAGTTTGGGACTTGTGTCGTTTGTTTAAAATACGGTGTTTCGCTCGGGCATGTTTGTACTTGTTTAAATTCCGTCTGCTTTTCTTTCTTTCTTTTTAAAAGTAACACTAAAGTTTTTCTTCCTTAAAACATTTTGGTGCTTTCTTCTTTTAAAATACGCCAGGGCGCACGTGTCTACTGCAGATGGACGGACCCCTGCAGGACGTGTATGCCCTAGCTTACGTTCATCCTGCTATATGTTTTATTATTCCTTAAAACGTAATTAAAAATAACACATTAATTAAAGACATGTAATGTATTTTTATTCTATTAAAGTTTAAATGGCAGCCATTAACACCACCAAACCATATGTCCCCCTATCAGCAACACGTGGCATAAGCATGTATGGTACCATTTGGCCAAACCCCCCCCCCCCCCTCCCGACCAATCAGATCTAAGGATACGCCCACATCAGTTTATGATGTTATACACTCACCTAAAGGATTATTAGGAACACCATACTAATATGGTGTTTGACCCCCTTTCGCCTTCAGAACTGCCTTAATTCTACGTGCCATTGATTCAACAAGGTGCTGAAAGCTTTCTTTAGAAATGTTGGCCCATATTGATAGGATAGCATCTTGCAGTTGATGGAGATTTGTGGGATGCACATCCAGGGCACGAAGCTCCCGTTCCACCACATCCCAAAGATGCTCTATTGGGTTGAGATCTGGTGACTGTGGGGGCCATTGTAGTACAGTGAACTCATTGTCATGTTCAAGAAACCAGTTTGAAATTATTCGAGCTTTGTGACATGGTGCATTATCCTGCTGGAAGTAGCCATCAGAGGATGGGTACATGGTGGTCATAAAGGGATGGACATGGTCAGAAACAATGCTCAGGTAGGCCGTGGCATTTAAACGATGCCCAATTGGCACTAAGGGGCCTAAAGTGTGGCAAGAAAACATCCCCCACACCATTACACCACCACCACCAGCCTGCACAGTGGTAACAAGGCATGATGGATCCATGTTCTCATTCTGGTTATGCCAAATTCTGACTCTACCATTTGAATGTCTCAACAGAAATCGAGACTCATCAGACCAGGCAACATTTTTCCAGTCTTCAACTGTCCAATTTTGGTGAGCTCGTGCAAATTGTAGCCTCTTTTTCCTATTTGTAGTGGAGATGAGTGGTACCCGGTGGGGTCTTCTGCTGTTGTAGCCCATCTGCCTCAAGGTTGTGCGTGTTGTGGCTTCACAAATGCTTTGCTGCATACCTCGGTTGTAACGAGTGGTTATTTCAGTCAAAGTTGCTCTTCTATCAGCTTGAACCAGTCGGCCCATTCTCCTCTGACCTCTAGCATCAACAAGGCATTTTCGCCCACAGGACTGCCGCATACTGGATGTTTTTCCCTTTGCACACCATTCTTTGTAAACCCTAGAAATGGTTGTGCGTGAAAATCCCAGTAACTGAGCAGATTGTGAAATACTCAGACCGGCCCACCTGGCACCAAAAACCATGCCACGCTCAAAATTGCTTAAATCACCTTTCTTTCCCATTCTGACATTCAGTTTGGAGTTCAGGAGAGTGTCTTGACCAGGACCACACCCCTAAATGCATTGAAGCAACTGCCATGTGATTGGTTGATTAGATAATTGCATTAATGAGACATTGAACAGGTGTTCCTAATAATCCTTTAGGTGAGTGTATATGGGGGAGAGCTTTAAGCTCCGCCCACAAAAATAGGCTCCGCCCAAACTGCCACCTAACCTCTCTATGGTGTCTTTTAGCGTCTTACGAAGACTTGAAAGGTCTACCTTACTACTGTTGTTTGCTTTTTCACATGTGGTCCCCAAACAATCCCTTAAGACATTGCTTTAAGGTGAGCTTTCTAAGTGCAATGTGACTAGGCACTGTCCATGGTAATAGTGCAGGATTTGTTGACACTGATGCCTCGAGAATCGATTAGCACCTTCCATTTGGCCTGCTGGTACCTTTCAGCTGCTTCAGGAGTCCTACAAGCTAACCAAGCCAAGAAGGCCTCCTTCTTCAGCCTGACAGCTCCCTTTACTGATGGTGTATACCACCAGGTTCAGGGATTGCCACTGTGACAGGCATATACTGCCACAAGTCTGCACAGGCTCCTCAGTAATGGAATACTAGAACATGGTCCATTGACTCTATCAGGATGCAAGACAAGTTCTGCCAGAAGTGTGAGGTAAAGATCTCCCGGATAGGGGCCTCCACCAGATGTTCCCAGCATAGCCTAACTATGCATTTGGGATCTATCTGGTATTTTCCCCTGCCATTAGATCCAATTCACCACCAGGTGGTGATCAGTTGACACCTCAGCTCCTCTCTTCACCCGAGTGCTCAAAACAGGCAGACACAAATCAGACGATTACAAAATTGATTATCAAACTGTGGCCTAGGGTGCTCTGGTGGCAGGTGTACTTATGAACACCCTTATGCTCAAAGATAGTGTTCTTTATGGAGAAAATGTGGTTAGCACATAAGTCCAATAACTAATCAGCGCTTATATTTTGATAGGGCCAGCTATTCCCCCCAGTCACACCCTAACACACTTCACTGTCATTAATCACGTGAGCCTTAAAATCCCCCAGCAGAACAATGGAATATGCAGAAGGGAGCACCTTCCTGCACCCCTTCCAAGGTCTCCAAGAAGACTGGATACTGATGTTTGGCTCATACACACAGACAACAGTATGGAAATCGAAGTGGAGGGGAGGTGACCCTCTCGTTCACTGGGGTGAAGTCCAACATACTGCCACAGCACTGGGGATCTATAAGTAGCCCACCCCTGTCAGACGCCTCTCACCATGGGCGACTCCAGAGTAGAATAGAGTCCAGCCCCTCTCCAGCAGTTTGCTTCCATAGCCCGAGCCACATGTTGAGGTGAGCCCGACTATATCTAGTTGGTATCTCTCCACCTGTTTGTAAACCAGGTTACAAATATTATAAATAATAAAATAAATAAAGTTAAATAATAAATAATTAACTAGAGTTAATTATTTATTATTTAACTATTTATTACATAGATATCTAATAGTTATTATTACATATATAAGATATAAAACAACGATTTGTGAAATAGTCTAAACATTTACATGTAAAAATTTTATGATTTTGGTGTAACCTTCCTGCAGCGTGCCCCTCCCCCCTCCTCGCATGTGTGCAGTAGTGTAGTGCATAGGAGAGAGAGAGACTAACGGCAGCAGACTAAAGAAGCAGCAGAGACGTGAAGTTGGAATAATTTTCTACTTTTCAAAGTGAATATCGGAACTTTTCCAGTCAAAAGAGTGTTGCAGATTGTTGAAACGGTAGTGACCTTAACCAGAGACATTTTGGCCAGGTTTTTCTTCCACCTGGGAGAGTTTCCTGGGCATCGAGGGATAACGACGGAAGTTTCATCAGCTCGTGTGCATGGGTGAGGAGACGTGCGTGCATGAGGGCATTGGACGGCGAGCTTTGCCCAAGGATTTCGCGCCTTAAGAGACTGAGACAACGTCACAACCGGCTCCAAGAGACTCAGTTTGAACCTTATTTTTCCAACTGGAAGACCATCTCACCGTTACTGTGGTAGGATTATGCAATTACCTCTCATTAATTAAATGAACGAGGAATGAATTGAACATTGAGCTGAAGCATATTATAAAGATATTCTGTGTGACGTACTGTTCATTATTAATTGAGTTCTTTTGTCATGTTGTTCATATGGTTCGAGTTGAATAGTACATTTTAGAGGTCGACCGATATATCGGCCGGCCGATATATCGGGCCGATATTTAGCATTTTTTAATGTATCGGCATTGGCCGATATCCGAGTGCACTACGCCGATTTTCAGACAGGCACGTCTGCGGGCAGCCCAGTGTTATTGTTGCTGTGGAACACGTGACCCATGCTGCCTTGTGCAGGACCGCAGCCAGAAGTTTTGGAAGAGTCCTGGGATAAAACGGTAAGGCTTAAATTCTGATCTTTCAATGACCTGTTTATTTAAGTAGTTTGCTATGAAATGTTGCTTTAAAAGAAAACGCGAATTACGCTATTGGGAACTGGGGTAATGATAATGAGCCTTCAACCAACTGTAGCTTACAGGTAACATTAAGGATCATTGATTCTAATAGAGTTCGTTTTGTGCGCTTATTGGTGGGCTCACAGACGTTTTTTAATCGTTAAAAATCATTTTAATTGTTAACATTTTAATTATTACCATATCAGCCCGATGTTATCAGTTATGTTTTTTTTCTTGTGTCGGAGAGTTTCACTCTGTGAGTGTGTGGGGCGGAGCAGGCAGCTCTCAAATACTGCAGCGTGTGTGAGTTGCGTTACTCTGCCCTGATCACAGACAGCGCCATCCTCGGAGACACAGAGCTGCTAAGAACAATGCATGGCGGAGAAAAGTGTTTGTTCGAAAGCGTGGTTACCATTTACTTGAGCTGATGCTGACAATGGTTCTTCTGTGCAACTTTTTTTCATTTGAGACCGGAGATTCAAACAATTTGTCAGACGTCTAGATAAAAAGTGCATGACTTTGCGCAGTTAGTTTCCTCATTAAACATGTCTATCCTTTATCACAATCACTAGGGGCTTATGTTGTCCTTGCATACAAGGCTGTGCAATACGACAGTTATTTTATTTTATTTTCCGGGATCACTAGATTCTGATTGTGAATTTGTCTTTAAGCTATCTGTCTGCTAACAACAGAAACAACATGTTAGTGTACACTACTCATCATACCATGATGCACTTAGTGTTTTTTTTTCTTCTTCAAAATGTATTAGAGTGTAATTGTTTTAATGTGCATGAAATACTGGAATTGTAGAATGAATTGAAGATGAAGGTACTATAATAAAAATTCTAACCTTGCATTTATTCTTCTGTTTTAGTAATTGCTGTCTGATGGCTGAACAAAAATCTAATCCTGTATGGCAGCATTTCACAAAGCCAACACCAGGAAAAGCCAGGTGCAATATCTGCAGCAGACTGGTGAGCTTGGGAGCTGAAGAATGAGTTTGCTGCTAAAGAGATTCTGATGCTGCTATCTTTATTGTTTATAAGTTTAAGTTGTTTATAAGTTGTATTGTGTTTTTGTTATTTAAGTTTATATTTAAATTTACACAAGTCAGTATTCAATAAATGCTAAGTTGAGAAATTTTGTGTATCGTTTGTTATTATTAATGTGATATTTTATCATGCAAATAGAGGGGAAAACGTCCAATTTTCGGCCAAAAAATATCGGCAGCATATATCGGCCATCGGCTGACCCTGACTCCTAAATATCGTCATCGGCATCGGCTATTGAAAAACCCATATCGGTCGACCTCTAGTACATTTTCAGCTGTATTATAAAAGAACGCTGATTTAAAGGGTCAGTAACTCTGTAGGATCACACATGCACATATCACAGGGCCTAAATTCCAGGTGGCCTGAGACAAGGCCGAGCCTGGTACGAGAGGCACCAAAGGGGGGTTACACACATAAACACACACACACAGATAACAAGGGAGGCCAGCACTCCAACTTGTATTGCCCAAAGATTTAGGGACCTACAGACAAGCAGAGTGAACCTAATGGACAGGGGTCCCTCGACTTGGCACACAACCCCCTCCCCATACACTCTGCCTTACATTTCACTCACCCAACAGACGAACACCCTAAAGGAAGTTTCATTTAAGTTTGGCTTTTGTATACCCTGTATATTGATTTACTCACGACTACTAGTCTCAATATACAGATAGGTTATGCTTTTATGTGTCCTTAGACAATCTTAGTGTTTTGTGTGCCACCCTTATAACCATGTTCACGGAGTATCACCTATTTTACCCCTTTGCACTTGAACACATATAAATTTAAATAAATAGATAGGTACAGTATAGCTACCATTATATATATGTTCTCATGGTATACCAGAAGAATCTGGAAAATTAGTGTAACCAATGTGTCCTAACTTTTAGAGAGTCTTCTTTGTTAACAACCCCCTTCTCTTCCAACATTCCTATGTGGTCCTTATCTGATCTTGGTGGACCGTTACCAAGTTTCTGTGTTCTAACATACTATATTAAAAAGAACTGAATTAAGGTGTACATTATCCATTTTGGAGAAGATCAATTAGAATAAGCCACACCAACCAAGATATGTTGTGTCCAGATGTGCAACTTATATTGATATTACCACAAACTAATGGCCACGCCTATCTATGGATAAGACGTGCTGTTTGTAATATGAATATTTGATGTAATGTCTGCGCAAAGTGTAACATCTGTTGAGGTGCAACCCAAAACACCTGTATCCTATACTGATGTGAATCAGTCACATAGATAAAATAATTAATTGTTTAATCAATTAATACAGAGGGTATGAGGTATGTACCTGTGAAGCTGGTATGGCATGTTTGGTGTCAAACTGATTGTTAATCACCCCTGATTCCAAATCTGGTCAGTGATTACCATAAAAGTGGATGTATCAAAAGTTATAACAGCTTAATGAAAATCATCAGTAAAAGGAGAATCAGACGGGCCATAAATCCCAAAAGGACTGATACAGACCCCCTTCCGAAAGCCCGCCAAATGGATGGCCAGCCATTGGGCCAGGGGTCGAATTCCTGGTCATCCCTATTCATGAACTTTAGACCATAAAAATCTAGCACCTCAGAACAAAGGGGCACAGAGAATAACCGCCAGCCCGCAGAAAACAACATCAGCCGGGGCAAACAGATCATCAAGGGCAGAGAACAACCATCAGCCTGAGGAAAGACCATCAGCCCGGGAGAATAGAAACCCACAAGAAGCCCTCCGGTGAAGGCCCAGCTAAACAGAGAACAGCACCCAAGACAAAGCTTCACCAGGAGAGAGAATCCGAAGGGGCTCCACTCCACTGCTCCAAATGCCGCGCCTTCCTGAGTGCCATCAGCTCAGCAGCTCTGCCATCAACTGCCAAGACCCCCCCCCCCCCACTCTTCAACCAAGTAAACCAACTTCCTGTGTTCTGTTAACCTGCTATAAGACTTTAGGGTCGTGTTCCACAAACTATGCTTGCTTTGCAGAACAGTATTTCCCATTTAAGGTTACTCATTTAAATCCGGTCATTGCATTTTCATAATTACATCGTTTGTTTTATTCCGTTATTTCGTGTTTGTTGTTTGTGTTAGGTGTAATGTCTGTCATGTTAGTTGTAGTGTTAGTTAGGAATAAATGCATGTCTTTTACACAACTTTAGCCTCCGTCATTGAGTACTCACACTAAGTTCCTGCCTCTGTGCGATCTTGCTACACGCTCTGAACCTCAAACTCGCCTGAAACATCGCGAGACTCTCTCTCATCGGCCGTGAGGGGAGCTTCGCTACCAATCGTTTACATTACCTGGTGATGCAGCTCGCTGGATGAGCTTTCTAACCCAGGTTACTAAGCGATACTGGTAATTAGTGAATCCCATTTAAGTCTCACATTAACAGACTCACAGGGATACCGCAATTGAGTTTGGAGGAGCCGACCATTCGGCATAACGATTGGTTAATAATCAGCATTAAATAATAATTAATTAAACTTCAAACATATTGCAATTTCAAACATATTGGTGGAGATATTAAAAATTACCTGAGCTAATAATTCCTACAACTCAGTACACTTAAGAAAGGTGCTATAGTAAGAGTTGCAGTCTCAAATTGAGAGTTACTGAAGGAAAAAAAAGGAGTAAATAGTTTAGTATTGGAACATCCCTCCCCACTCTCCAAGATCTGTACTTATCCAGAGTGAGCAAAAGGGCTAAGAAAATCACCCTGGACCCCTCACACCCAGCACACTCCCTCTTTAATCTGCTGCCATCTGGTCGACGCTACAGAGCACTTAGCACCAAAACGACCAGACACAGGAACAGTTTCTTCCCCCAGGCAGTCCATGTCATGAACACTTAACAATGTCATGTACACTTAACAATACACGTGGTACACACAACACTAAAACAAATTATTTATTTAACACACACGCTTATTTATTTTTCATATTTGCACATATCAACATACTAGGGGTGCACCGATCGATCGGCGCACCGATCTATCGGCCTCGATCACGTTAATTTGAGGGGATCAGAAATCAACCATATTCCCATGAGATCCACCGATCTTAGTTATATGCTTTTAAATCAGCCTTTTCTCCCATTCCCGAGAGAGGTGCAGTGCAGGCTGCCTCCCTCCCGCCCGGCCAATACATTTTTACAAAATTAGAGAAATTAAAGTCTGGAAGAAAAAATATGATTTTGTAGTTCAAACAGCAATGCTCATTTATATGTTCATTTATATTTGAGGACACTACCTCATGTTTTGTGAGTATTCATATCAATTTACTCAATAAAAATGGAAACATTGAAGTAATTGTCTTTTAGTTATGAAAGAAACAAGATCGGCAAAAAAAAAATCGAGATCGGCAGGTAAGGTTGTCTAAGGATCGGTGATCGTTGATCGGCCAGAAAACTGCAATCGGTGCACCCCTACAACATACCTATACAAACACATCATACTGGAATGTCTTCTTGCTATTTTGCACGCTACTTTGTATATCTGTATATAACTCTTTTTATAACCTGTGTCTTGTCTTGTCACTGTCTTTCTGTTGCACTGTAGAGTTCTGTCACTACAACAAATTCCTCGTATGTGTCAACATACCTGGCAATAAAGCTTATTCTTATTCTTATTCTTAGTAAATCTAACTATTAATCCAAGAGCAGTTATACAGACCGGTCTTAGAAAAAAAAAACACCTAGTTGACAAAACTAATAAAAATTAGGATAGTTATTACCAAAACCTATCCTGGATCTAAAAAAGGGAAAAAGGGGAAGTTGAGTCAAACTGATTTTTCTACTGTTGTGTGTGTGTATGTGTAAGTGTGTGTTATTGTATATGTAATTTCAGTAAAATTGCCGGCTATAAACCCAAGGTTTTGTCTCTGGTCTACTTATCCATTGTTTAAGCTATTCAAACCACTCCTCCCCAACCTAGAACTGGTCCAGTGGCTTATGTTCCCTATTTCTCAGATACACAAACTGCTACACCACGATAAGATGGCGATTCGTGGAGGGGTAGTTTTCTAGCACTTAAGATAAATTGTTAATTATTGAGTGTTTCTCGAATCCCTTCATAACTAAAGTAGTTTGTAATCTTGCCACTAAATTTAGAGTATGCTGTATTCCAAATAAAGTATTCTGACCCACTCATTTTCTATTTTGCTCTTTATTTGAAGTTTCACCTGCTGTCCTGTCACAGAGACACAAATATCACTCAAAAGTACACACACTCTTTTTTTTTGACAAGGCAATAATGCTGATGATGAAACAATAATAATAATAAGGTCAATGCAGCAATATAAAATTATAAGGCTATAAATTAGCACAAGTAGGACTTGTTGTTTTAATATGTATACAGTAAAATCCTGTTATAGTGGACTCGCTTATAACGGAATATCGTCTATAACAGATGAGGTCCGCTGGTCCCGGCCGTGCGCCTTTAAGAACTTGCAGAAAAAGCATTGGGTATAGCAGACTCGCATATAATGGAATTTCACTTATAACGGACAAACAATTTGGTCCCCAGGGCTGCTTTTAGCTGTAGTTTTGTTCATCTATAACGGACATGCAGACTCCGCCTATAAGGCGCATGGCGTGCCAGTGATATCCAGCGCAGATACGTAGTCAGGATTATTAATAGTCATGCACCGGGTCAGGTGAAGCTGGATTACTACACGTACAATATAATAATCTATACCACAAGTGTCTCTGCTGGGAAGTGGCATGAGTAAATGGTGTCCTGTAGTTGTGTTCTGGGCATACAGCAACAGATTTTGGATATAACGGACTGTTTTGCCAGGTCCCTTGTAGTCCGTTATAACTGGATTTTACTGTATATTATTTGAGTACATAACGGGGTCGTGCGCAATTCAGAATTGAATTGAGAATAACCTTGAAATTCAAATTCAATTCATAAAACTGGTTGAAAACATGGTGCAGAATTGCAATTCAAATTTGAGGAAGTAGAATTAAAATGGAATAGATTTTTCATAAACCCATTTACATAATGTAGGTGCAGTTTTAACAAAACAGCTTAACTTCTTAGGCACAGCCATCAGTAATGTGTCTGTCTGTAGGGAGAATATTCATCTCATCGATTTACTTACCTTGGCAGCGACATTCATGTCTCCGGTGACTCTTCCTATGAAATCAGTTGATGGATTGGGAGACCATGGGGGGTCATAAGGTTGCTGGAAACGGGTGTATGGTGCTTCCGATATCTTTGCAAAAGGACGAAGGTCCAAGTCTTTAGAATCCTGGTATTCTCTGTCTTGCTGTATGGCTCTGAGACATGGACACTATCTAGTGAGCTGAGACAAAAACTGGACTTTGGAGAATCCTTGGGTACCACTGGTTTGTGTGAACGAGTGGTTGCTAGAGAATTCCTGAATGAGGCACATTACCTGCATTGTGGAGGAGCATCAGTTACGGCACCACAGTCATATGACCAGGCTATGGGAAAGCCCCCGTAACACCTGGCTGCAGTAGATGGATGGCCATTTTCAAAGTGTGGGACTGGACTGTATGTCTGCCTAGGGGGTTGCCAGTCAGGATCTTCAGGAGTTTCGCCATATGGTGTGTGTGGCAACATGCTGCATCAGCGCATGCTTCCCAAACTGGCCTGACTTGACCTCTACTTCCATGCCATGTGGAAACCAATGTATTGTCTTGACATTCGGTTTATGCCAGCCACTGTTTGAGGGATGATGGAACTCAGTGTGGGCTGGGATATCCTTGACCAGTCAGCCAGTTTCTACTGGTATGTTCCTGTCACCAGGAATCCAAGAGTGGTCAGAACTTGGAGTTGGACACTGACAGCATGATTTTGTAATGTAGGTTGTTCAAGGGCAGGGGCCAAGTCATCAAAATAGTCCATCAGAAATGCTTTTGGCATCCTGAAACAACTGATAAGCCACAGATCCTCATTGGAAAAAGAATGGTAATGTAATGTCTATTACACAGAAATGCTGATCTAAGAATCATCTTTAGATTTTGCTGTATAATTCACAATTACATGTATTTTATCTATAAATGCAAATTTGTAAAATACAGTGCTGCCTGACTGCATGTAATCTTAATGTAATAGTTGTGGAGGAATGCAGACAACTCTCTGTTAGGGCTGCCACCCGTCCTTTATAACATGGGACAATCCCGTATTGGAACATGCTGCATCCTGTAATATAAAAGATGATGGTGGCAACCCTATTCTCTGTTGCTGTCAATGTAATAAAGGGCCCTATTTTCCACCAGTGCAAAGCGGTTTTGCTAGTTTCGTACCAACGCATTGCTCATTTTCACACAATGTGCATGTTGCCAAAATAGCAAATGATTTCACACCCACTTTCCGCTTGCATGAGTGGTGTTTTTTAAATGAGGCATGGCTGAATGCATTGTTGGCACATTCCTAGTTTAAGGCAGTGAAAAAACATTGTCCTTTTGACCAACAAAAATCTAAAGTCAGTGACACAAAGTGGTGTGTTTTAGAAAAATGTGGATGCACAACACTCGTTATTGAAACAGGTATGCGTGTACACTAATGGCTTTTTACTATTTTATTTTATTTACAATATATGTTTTATTATAGAGTACATCTGGGGGGTCATGTCTAAACGGTGCTTAAGCACAAAAATGTTGTGTACACCCCTATCCATGCTCACGTCGAGATGTATAAAAACAAAACTTGGCATAATGCCATGCATATTTCCACGGCAGCCTCAGACCATGTGTACGCAGACTATACATACGCATTTCTGCTGGGTTTTGCAAACGGGCAGCACCCAGCATCAAAGCAGTGCTACTGATTCTGTGTGGTTTCCCTTTCTTTTTTATATTTGCATCTATGACGTGCGCTTTATCAAATATACCTAAATTAATTACTAATTTGCTTACAAATTTAAGGCACATGATTGTAATCAATCTGTAACAATGAAATGCTGCACAGAATGGCCAAACTATTCCAACTACATTGGATGCTTTAGCGTCATTAGAAGACATAACAGATTTCTACGCACATTGTTCTATGCAAGGCGTTATACATGAGACCTCTGGCCCTTTAACATAATCATACTGTTTAATGAAACACCAAAAGAAAAACGATATATATTAAGTAACAAACAAACCATATCATTAAAAAATCTTTCGAGTTCATTATACAGAGTCAAGCACATACTGTAATTGAAAGGACATTCGGATTGCTAAAAATGCATTTCAGATAATTAGATAAGTCAGGTGGAACAATACAATACCACCATCTGACGGTCGTGGCATTCTTTGTTGCATGTTGTATGTGGCGTAACATTGCCATGCATGATGGATGTCTGTTGGACATAAATGAGGACACATACGAGAACTTTAGAAGGCATGATACTGAACTGCAAGTGCCCATGCCAACAAAGGAGCGTATGCTGGCAGTAGCATGGGCAAGGAGGGATCAGCTGGCAGAAGAGCTGAATCATCTGTAGCCTGGTAATGAATCCAAATTGTGAGATATTGAAAAATCTAAGATCCCTATTGCCTTTAATTTGAACATTTTAAAATACCTTAAACACTGTAGGTGTGTGTTTTGTTTAAAAAAAGATTGAACGTTTATTTATGTTTTGTTGCAGACCCAGAATTAAAATTAAAAAACATACAAGCATAATTAAGTCCCCATTCCTAAGCACTGTGCTTGTTCTTCAGTGAGTTTCTGTTTTTCCCATCTTCTGACATCATTGCACCACTTACGGCAATGAGCGGGTGATCTAATGATGCCAGAAAATGAGGACACACTCGCTGCTACCTCATCACACGTCTGCTTTATCTCGAAAGGCTTAGGTAGAACAGCAGTGCTTCTGTAGATGATGTGCTTGCACCTTTTCACCTCACGCATGAGCATCCTCGGGTGATAAGCGATCTAGCTTGCTGGACAAACACGCTTTTGTAATAGCATTCCACTGTAGATCATGCGCAGCTGCCTTTTACAGATGAGGTGATGTGCTGGTTTTTATTACGCCCAAACCTCTGAATAATTAAGAAAGCTAGAACAGCTTTTTTGTGCTTTGCAATGGTGCAAAGTCTTCTTTTGCCACCTTCAAAATAGTGAAATGGATTAGGACACACCAATAAATGTTACTTGCACTGTGAACTTTACTTTTTGCGTTAGATCATCAAAATAGAGCCTGTAACCTCTATCTGTACACCCAAAAAAATTATTTCTTATTGCTATTCATGCTAAAAAGGTAGATTACATTAAAATAATCCAATGCATTCGTGTTAGTTAAAAATACGTGAGAGAGTTAGGTTAACTTAACTTAAAAACTTTCCACATGAATTCTACTAAGCTGATTCATGTTATGTTAACGTATTGCTGTTTCATGCTGTTTGGCTATTCTTCATATTTTGTGCACTGCGCATATGCTTGTTTTGCCGCGTTTCTGAGGAGGACCAAGGTTTGAAACAGACGTTTTATTTTAGGTAATGTTATATATCGTAATGTTTCACAAAGGAATAGTTAATTCCCAATCGGAGTTAGTTAGATTAATATCAGTAGTGTTGGACGATTAGATTTAACTTACATGTTTAACTTAATTCGACAAATACCCGTTTGAGCAAGGATACGTACGTCTTTTGAACGTCTTGTCGGCCATTAAGGAGCCAGAATGAACAACTGAAATGAAATTGTCTTTGGTGACTTTCCTTGTACAATTAGCATGGTTCAGCCTAACTAATCTAATAGCCATGTGCGTGGTTTGTAAACGAACTATAAAGCATCATTTTGCCATCCGTAGTTCATACACTGAAGCACCGGCCTGCGCCTGCACTGCACTGTTCCTGAACCATTTTGAGGAAATTAATTATAAATTGAAATCCTTCGAAACAGTGGTAAGTGATGCATATGTCAGAGTTAAACTTATTCACGGACAATATCGGCACGGATTATCGGCATGTTAAATAAACTCCAGTTTTGCATTGCGTTACCATGTGCATTTATGCGAAGGAAAACATGTAAGTTAACAGGTTTATCTACACTTAAGTCTTGGCGCATTTTGCATTTACTGAACCGTTCTTTATTATATCGCATTACTTGTGCTCTGTCTCGATCAAAAACGATACACTTGTAGTACATCGAAAAAGCACCTCATTCATGCCAAAACCATTTGAAAGAGACATTATTCTTCTTTATAAAAATACAAACCTGGCTATTAGTGAATGAAGAATAATGTGCGGTGTTTGAAGTTGGTAGATTACATTTAATTCAGCATTTTACCTAGGGCTGGGCAATATGGAAAAATATTTTATCATGATGATTATTTTCATAATTCATATAATTATCACGATATACACTACTCACAATAAGTTAGGGATATTGTGAGAGACTTAGTGGATGTCATACATACGGTGTTTGTTTCACTTCAGACATTTTTGGGATAGGGAGGCAATTGTATTGGGGTGATAAACACACCTCATTTTGTGTTTTCCATGTAATGGTCTCATTGTGTACAGGTGTGCCTTAAATTGGGGCCAATACCAAAAGAGAACCCTTTTCAATGTGGCATCAATTTCAACATTCTGTGGGTATAAAAAGCTGGTATTGTCAGTAAGTCATTCCAAGTTCATCATTCAAACAGCCATGAACACACGACGTCACTTAACGGACGAGCAGCGCCACCTGGCCATGGTGCGCCTTCGGGTCGGTGGCAGGCAGTCAGATGTTGCTCGTGAACTTTGTTGTGTCTCAAAGTGTCATCAGCAGACTTGCATCAAGACATAGAACTACTGGCAGAATTCATGACAGACCCAGGAGTGGAGCCCCACGAGTGACAGACCACAACTATGACCAGTACCTAAGGACCTATGCACTCAGACATCGTCATGCAACTGCCACACAGCTGCAAGCCCGTTTATGAGATGCGAGGGGTACTAGGGTTTCCAGACAAACCATTCGCAACCGACTCCACCGCTTTGGCTTGAATGCCAGACGACCGTTGCAGGTGACTCCACTGACACCAAGACACCGCCGTGAACGTTTGCCTTGGGCACAAGACCATGTGACCTGGACAATGCAACAGTGGTCTACCGTCCTGTTCACTGATGAGTGTTGGGTCACCTTGCACAGAAATGATTGTCGTCAGCGTTGCTGGAGAAGGCGAGGTGAGCGATACGCTGAGGTCAATATGGTCCCCAGGGTTTGCTTTGGTGGCGGAGGTGCAACAGTCTGGGCAGGCATCACCAGTCTGCGCAAAAGAGATGTGGTTATTGTACATGGCTCAGTCATTGCACGTTCTTACCTCAGAGACATCATAGAACCCATCATCATCCCCCAATTCCACCAGCACACCCCAAACTTTCTGTTCATGGATGATAATGCTCCACCGCATCATAGCAGAATTGTCACAGCTCAGGAGGTTGGAGTGCCACATATGGTATGGCCATCAATGTCCCCTGACCTGAACCTCATAGAGTACGTCTGGGACCAGTTGAAGCAGAAACTGGATGATCGTACCCCACCCCCACATGACCTGGCAGAACTGCATGTAGCACTTGTGGAAGAGTGGAACGCTATCCCTGTTATTGTCTAAATTTTTGGGGTAATAAATATTAAACTAATGAAAATGGTGTTTCTTCTCATACATAATTAGTAATATCAAAGGGAACTTTTACTTATTTCATTAAAATTCAGAGCAAATAGGAAAAGCACTCATGTAAATAACAATATCCCTAACTTATTGTGAGTAGTGTAATTCAAGTCATTATTTCTTTATTTCAATGTTCCATTCTTGTTTAAATCCCATTAGAACATAGCTGTCAAGTCTCCCGTTTTGGCCGGGAAACTACCGTATTTTACCCCTCTTTCCCGCCGTCCTCCCGTATTGGTATTTTCCCGTAAATCTCCCGTATTATAATATCATTTTTAAAAAAATTCCTCTGCCTCTCCAAACTGAACTGCCAGTAGCCTTGCGAGAACTGCCACCTGCAGTAGTCTGCAGGTCATTTACAACATTAACCAGGTCATAAATGCGGAGGTTAAAATGGCAATGCTGTGTGCGAAAAACGTTACATTCACCTTCTGTGACGACTTCAACAAGGATACTGTCACGATCCGTTCCGTTCGATCCCGATGTGTGCCACGCCCCCTTATTATCCACGTGTGCTTCCCCGATCGTGCCCAGCTGTTCCTTGTTATTTCGGCTTGTCTTCTGTATTTAGTCCGTGTCTGAGTCAGTCTTCCCCAGATCCGTCATTAATGTTTGTTAATGTTTGTCGGGTTTTGTCTTGGTCCTGTCCACCCAAATAAACCCCGTTTGCCTGCAGTTTCGGCTTGCCTCGCCTGCTTCCCGGCTCGCTCACTCGCCCGATACACAACAGAATGACGGATCTCCACGACAACACAGCGCGGCAGACCGAGCACCAGCGGCTCGGTCTGCTGCAGGAGGCTGTGTATTGGCGCTCCCAACCAGAGGTACTGGAGGATCCCCTCGCCCTGGAACTGGCCACCTGGGGCGCGGACCTCCTCATGAAGGAGCGCCCGCCCGGACAGCAGTACCCGCTCCAGCGGGCACGCAAATGCCTACGCCGCCTGCGTGAGCGTCTTACGCAGCTTAGAGATGAACGCGTTGCCTGGAGCCTGGGCGACATGTTCGCGGCGGAAGAGTCAAAAGAAGAACAGGGTGCAGCAGGAAGAGGCTCCGACTCTCTTCCTGGGGGCCTGCTCCTTACTCCCCGCCTGGGAGGACCCCGCCGCTGCCCGCCTGATCTGCGCCCGCCCGGAGAAGCCGCCCCCGATGGAGGCATACAACTACCGGCTGGCGCGCCTGGGTCAAGGCGGAATACGCGCCGTGTGGGACGCCGTTCCCCGGGTGCCCAAAGCCCTTAAAGGGACGGCGCCTACGCGCTCAGCACCCCTCCTGCCTGCTCCGGATCTGTCCGATCCGGACCTGCATATTCTGGATCTGCCCGCGCCTGCTGCTGCCGCCGCCGATCTGCCCGCGGCTGCGCTGCCTGCTGCCGCCGCCGATCTGCCCGCGGCTGCGCTGCCTGCTGCTGATGCCGCTGCTCTGCCTGCGGCACCGCCTGCTGCTGATGCCGCAGCTCTGCCGGCGGCACCGCCTGCTGCTGCTGCTGCCGCTCTGCCCGCGGCACCGCCTGCTGCTGCTGCTGCCACGCTGCCAGCAGCTCTGCTTGACCCGCCTGTCCTGCCTGCTGCAGCTTCTGCCGCTTTGCCCGCGGCACCGCTGGCTGCAGCTACTGCCGCTTTGCCCGCGGCACCGCTGGCTGCAGCTACTGCCGCTTTGCCAGCGGCACCGCCTGTCCAGCCTGATCCGCCTGTCCTGCCTGCTCTGCCTGCAGTCCCTGCAGCTGCCACCACTCTGGCTGCGGCGGCGCGTGATGGTGGCGCCCGCGACGGCAGCACCCGTCCTGCCGGCACCTGAACTGCCTGTCTCGCCTGTCCTGCCGGCTCTTGACCTGCCTGTCTCGCCTGTCCTGCCGGCACCTGAACTGCCTGTCTCGCCTGTCCTGCCGGCACCCCAACTGCCTGAGGTGGCTGCGGTTGTGCCCCCTGTTGGGCCCCTGCTGGTCGCATGCCTGCAGCTGCCTCCGCTCTTCCTGGGGTGCCCGCCGAGGCGCCTCCTGCTGGCTACACGCCCGCGGTCCCGTCCGAGGCCGCCTCTCCCGTCCTACCCGCGGCCCTGCCTGAGGCCGCCTCTCCCGTCATGCCCGCGGCCCTGCATGAGGCCGCCTCTCCCGTCATGCCCGCGGCCCTGCCTGAGGCCGCCTCTCTCGACCTGCCCGAGGTGGCCGCTCTGCCTGCGGCACCGCCTGCAGATCCGGCTGCCGCTCAGCCCAAGGTGCCTGCCGGGGCGCCCCCTGCTGGCCACGTGCTGGTGGTGTCTGCTGCGGCGCTCCCTGTTGGCCACGTGCTGGTGGTACCCACGGCTGTGTCTGAGGTCCCGGTGCTACCTCCGCCTGCAGCCACGCCCGCCGAGGTGCCTGCTCTGCCTGCGGCACCTCCTGCTGGCCGCACGCCCAAGCCCGTCTCGCCTGACCTGCCCGTCTCACCTGCCCTGTCCGGCCAGCCCTGCTCGCCGGCCCAGCCCTGCTCACCGGTCCAGCCGGCCGCGCCCGCGGCTCCGCCCGCTGCTACGGCCAGGCCCGCGGCCCCGCCTGAGGCCGCCGTTCTGCCCGCGGCCCCGCCTGAGGCCGCCGTTCTGCCCGCGGCCCCGCCTGAGGCTGCCGCTCTGCCCGCCCCGCCCGCGGCTCCGGCTGCCCCACCTGTTGCCTCTTTAGAGGCCTTGACTTCTGTCCGCCCAGCACCGACCTCCCTCTTGACTACCTCACCCTTGCCTCAGCAAGGCCGACACACCCCAGGACCGCGCCTGTCCGTTTCCCGTAAGGGACGAGGACACAGGCGTCGGGTCCTGGTCCCGCCTGCCCTAACCCCTGGCTTGCCCGTGCGCCCCCTGGCCGTGGCTCGGTGGCTGCCTGCGGGTCCTGCGGCTCCGGCTCGGCTGCCGCCTCCGGGTCCCCCCGCTTCGGCTGGGCGTCGGACGGCGCCTTCCCTGGCTCCGCCTGTGCCTCCGCCTGCTGCGGCTTCCCCCTCCTGCCTGCCTGCGCCAGTGTTCCCTCCTGCTCCCTCCTTGTTTCCTTTGTCGGTCCCTACGTCTGTCTCCTTGTCCCCTGTGTGGTCCCCTCCTGCTCCGGCCTCCCTTCTGCCTGTGGCCCCTGTGGCTGCCTTCCCTCGCCCGCCTGGGTTCCCTCGAGCTCACCCTGTTCTTCCTCCTCCCTTTGTTCCGTCTCCTCGTCCCTTTGTTCCTCCTGTCTCAGTTCCTCGTCCCTCTGTGTCTCCTCCGTCCCCTCCTGGTTCCTTTGTCCCTCCGGTTTTTGCTGCTCGTCCCTCTGTGCCTCCCGTGTTCACTCCCGTCCCTTTTGTTCCTCCATTTTCTGTCCCCTCTCTGTCTCCTTTCTTTGTCTGCCTGTCCGCGTTCCCTGTCCTCTGTCAGGTCTTGTCGTTTTTCTGGTCCTTGTTCCTGTTCTGTGTCTCTGTCCTGTTTCCGGTGTCTCGTTGATGTTTTGCTTTTGTCTTCCGGGTCCTGTTCCCCGGTCTCGTCCGTTGCCTCCTTTCGGGCGCACCCGGTGTGCGCGCCTTTGGGGGGGGGGTTCTGTCACGAAACCGCTCCGTTCGATCCCGATGTGTGCCACGCCCCCTTATTATCCACGTGTGCTTCCCTGATCGTGCCCAGCTGTTCCTTGTTATTTCGGCTTGTCTTCTGTATTTAGTCCGTGACTGAGTCAGTCTTCCCCAGATCCGTCATTAATGTTTGTTAATGTTTGTCGGGTTTTGTCTTGGTCCTGTCCACCCAATTAAACCCCGTTTGCCTGCAGTTTCGGCTTGCCTCGCCTGCTTCCCGGCTCGCTCACTCGCCCGATACACAACAGATACAAAGTCTGCAACAAATCTGTATAATAAGTCATTAGTGAATGCCAGAGTGCCACAGGAGTGAACATGAGAAATTAAAAGAAAATATGTAATGAAAATAAAATGTAAATGACAAGTGGTTATTTTAGATTTCTTGTACACCTGTCTTAAAATGTAAGGGATACTGGAGCTTGGTTGGGGTGGTGGGATGGCTCACGGTGGGTGCCGGAAAATTTCCCTTATTTTCAAATCCAAGACTTGACAGGTATGCATTAGAATTGACCTTAACTAGATTCAGAACATGGAAAAGTCAACAAATTGAATAGACTGCAAACAAATATAATTTAAAGAAATAATTCATACAAAAATTTACTTTTTATAATATCGAGTAATACTAGAAAATGCCAACAGTATGTTTTGTTGCTGGGTTTTTTTAGAGTGCCTTGCTGTTTGGGCAGAGTGGTGACTCTGAGGTTAGGGATCTGTGTTGGCAATTGGAAAATTGCTATAGTTTGAATCCCAGGCATGCCAGTGACTCCACGTTTTGGGTCCTTGAGCAAGGCCCGTGACCTTGCATTAAGTAAATACAGGGTTCCCACGGGGTCTTAAAAAGTCTAAAATTCAGAAAGTTAAATTTAAGGCCTTACAATGTCTTACAAATGCCCAGATTTTCATCCTAGTGTAACGGTGCCGCAACCAGCACAACCCTCCAACCCTTGTACTACACAGGGAATAGGCAAAGGCAGACAGCTCCAAGAGTAAAGTTTATTGGTAAAAAGATCACACACACGCCCAACTACAGGAACGACAGCTCACGTCCCACTCATTCAGGTTACACCCCCCGGTTAACCAAATCCTAGTGGACACCCCCTCACAGCCCAGCCTCAACCAGGGTCCCAGGCAAATACCCCAACCACCTGGGGCAGCCAATATGGATTAGTCACTCTAACACACACCACACTCTTGGTAGTTGCACGTCAAAGCTTCACCGCAAATAAAAACATCACCATCCGGTTAATGCACTCACGAGTCCAACACATACAATAAAACCACCCCAAGTAGAATTCACTTCCCCAGTCCCGGGACACCAGCCCCCAGCTACATGAGACAGTGATATTCCCTTTCAGCGGGCTGCCCCTCCAACTAGTGCTACTCGGGGGAGTGTTAATACGGAGACCCGTAGAATAACCTGCCGATCATAGGGACACTCAGAGCACAGAACATTAATTAATCAGCACCGATCGGGGTGCGAAACCTCCGCCCGCAGCACCGCCCCTTTCTTCAGTCCTGCCACGCTAGGGAGGCGGCGTCCGGCACGGTATCTAGCACAGCAGTCCAGGCTTCGGCTCACCGCCCTTGTCAAGCGCAGCTTCTCTTCTAACGACGTCACCGATGCATAAGGATTCTCCACGCAGAGCTACAAAGCAGGGGGGGGAGTGGACTATTAACTTTCGCACACACGCACCCAGTCCAGGTCCATTCATTCACCCGCAACAACTTATTCACGTCCCTTATCGGGAGGAACTTAGAGCGTGTTGATCAATCTCACGGTCTCGTCCACTGGGAATAGCGCCTGGAATCGCTGCCGTCAGCCGCTCGCCGCCGCTGCGTTCAGTCCGTCCCAAAGAAGTCTCTCCTCCACTGCTGTGTGCGTCTTTTATCTTCAGTCCTGCCCGCCCCACGCTCATCAATGCATTGACACACCTGCCCACACCCCGACATACGCCCCTATATGATACCGCCCCCACCTTAAACACCTTACCAATTGTAAATCCTATTTACAGCCCCCCTCCCACCGAACACCTACCTCATGCAGATACTCCCCGTATACAACTCCCTATTAGTACCGCTACACTAGGTCTTAAATTTAATTTACCCAAGTCTTAAAATTCTTACCTCCGTTCATTACCAAAAAGCGTTGTCCCCAGAAAATAAAATAGTAAAACGCTGTAAAACTAATATGTTGGTTGTGTTTTTTGGTCTGCACCAGTGTCTGCGTGGTAATAAAACTACAAATCCCATTGCGTGATCACTGCAGCTAGGCAAACAAACAACAGTTTGAGAAGGGTCTGGCTGCAGAATGTGCACTTTCAGCCACTGACGTCAGGTGCACACTCAGCCACAACAGGAAGTGCAAGGGAATCAAGCGCTAACTTAGTTCTTGAGGTCAATGTGAACAGTATGTTGTTTTATTATTTGTATTACTGAATGATATAGTTATAAGTTTATTTCATGCCATACATTATTGCAATGTAAATGTTTTGATGTAGTGCGTTAGTAACTTTTTTCTCTGATGACTGGAGTGAATTTTTTCAGTTAAAATGCAACTACTAGCCAGTTGGCTCACGTTCTTATCATAAAATAAACATTTCTACTTTTACAGAGCTTTTCATGGAGTTACCTTGTGAATGTCTTAGTTTCCAGCATATAGTTTTTAGTTGTTCGTGTGATCTTGAGGAGAACGTTTCTCGGTCTCCTTTTGGTAAGGCAAGGCTATGGGCGTAAATTTCATTTAACAGTAGGGGGGGACAATAAATATAAAATTTCTCATGAGCAATTTTTGAAGGGGACACAAATAATACAGTCAAATTGTACTTACAATATAAAGATATGTCCCCACAATGAAAAACTTTGCTTCTATCATTATTATTGTAGCATGGAGACTGCGTCATTATGGTTATTTTCAATGTTTTTCTCAGGTTCAATGACAAAGCAGATTTCTCAGGTTCAATGATGTAGGATCACACATGCACATATCACAGGGCCTAAATTCCAGGTGGCCTGAGACAAGGCCGAGCCTGGTACGAGAGGCACCAAAGGGGGGTTACACACACAAACACACACACACAGATAACCAGGGAGGCTAGCACTCCAACTTTTATTGCCCAAAGATTTAGGGACCTACAGACAAGCAGAGTGGACTTCACGGACAGGGGTCCCTCGACTTGGCACACAACCCCCTCCCCATACATTCTGCCTTACATTTCACTCACCCAACAGACAAACACCCTAAAGGAAATTTCATTTAAGTTTGGCTTTTGTATATCCTGTATATTGATTTACTCACGACTACTAGTCTCAATATACAGATACGTTATGTTTGTATGTGTCCTAACTTTTAGAGAGTCTTCTGTGTTAAAACCCCCCCTTCTCTTTCAACATTCCTTTGCGGTCCTTATCTGATCTTGGTGGACCTCACCAAGTTTCTTTGTTTCTACCATGCTATGTTAAAAGAACTGAATTAAGGTGTATTTTATCCATTCTGGAGAAGATGAATTGGCATAAGCCACACCAAACAAAATATGTTCTTTCCAGATGTGCAACTTATATTGATATTACCACAAACTAACGGCCACGCCTATCTATGGATAAGATGTGCTGTTTGTAATATGAATATTTGATGTAATATCCGCACAAAGTGTAACATCTGTTGAGGTGCAACCCAAAACACCTGTATCCCATACTGATGTGAATCAGTCACATAGATACAATAATTAATTGTTTAATCAATTAATGCAGATGGTATGAGGTATGTACCTGTGAAGCTGGTATGGCATGTTTGGTATCAATCTGATTGTTAATCACCCCTGATTCCAAATCTGGTCAGTGATTACCATAAAAGTGGATGTATCAAAAGTTATAACAGCTTAATGAAAATCATCAGTAAAGGTAGAATCAGGCGGGCCATAAATCACAAAAGGACTGATACAGACCCCCTTCCGAAAGCCCGCCAAATGGATGGCCAGCCATTGGGCCAGGAGTCGAATTCCTGGTCATCCCTATTCATGAACTTTAGACCATAAAAATCTAGCACCTCAGAACAAAGGGGAGCAGAGAACAACCAGCAGCAGAGCAGAACAACCGCCAGCCGGCGCAGAGAAAACCATCCGCCCGAAGGAGAACATCAGCCCGGGAGAAGAGAAACCCACAAGAAGCCCTCCGGTGAAGGCCCAGCTGAACAGAGAACAGCACCCAAGACAAAGCTTCACCAGGAGAGAGAATCTAAAGGGACTCCACTCCACTGCTCCAAACGCCGCGCCTTCCTGAGTGCCATCAGCTCAGCAATCAACTGCCAAGACCCCCCCCCCCCACTCTTCAACCAAGTAAACCAACTTCCTTTCATTCTAACAACTTAAGCTGTTCTGTTTAACCTGCTAATAAGACTTTAGGGTCGTGTTTCCACAAACTATGCTTGCTTTGCAGAACAGTATTTCCCATTTCAGGTTACTCATTTAAATCCGGTCATTGCATTTTCATAATTACATTGTTTGTTTTATTCCGTTATTTCGTGTTTGTTGTTTGTGTTAGGTGTAATGTCTGTCTTATGTCAGTTGTAGTGTTAGCTAGGAATAAATGCATGTCTTTTACACAACTTTAGCCTCCGTCATTGTGTGTCTCATAATAAGTTCCTGCCATTGTGCGATCTTGCTACACGCTCTGAACCTCAAACTCGCCTGAAACATCGCGAGACTCTCTCTCATTGGCCGTGAGGGGAGCTTCGCTACCAATCGTGTACATTACCTGGTGATGCAGCTCGCTGGACGAGCCTTCTAACCCAGGTTACTAAGCGATACTGGTAATTAGTGAATCCCATTTAAGTGTCACATTAACAGACTCACAGGGATACCCCAATTGAGTTTGGAGGAGCCGACCATTCGGCATAACAATCGATTAATAATCAGCATTAAATAATAATTAATTAAACTTTAATTAATTCAAACATATTGGTGGAGAATATTAAAATTTATTTGAGCTATTAATTCCTACATTAATGGTGGAGAATGCGGGCACAAGGTTCAAACTTTTTGTGAGCACACAATTTAAACTTTTTATGACCGAACGTGCAGTTGAATAAGCGCTACTGTGAACGAGTTCCAAAGTTGAGGATTAATTGCACTCACGGCAGTCCGAAGGCATTTAAGCGGGATTGTACGGGCTTATTATTTTTTTTTTCTATTATTAGTAGTTATTTTCTTTTGTTTTATTTTCGGTTATTTTATTTTAGGTTTCATTCGTTTTAAACTGCAGTAAATTTAAACCCTATATCTGACGAGATTCTCAGGTATAGCGCGTTGTTTCCAGGACGATTCGGACGAGTTTCTCCGTTTCTATAAATCCTGGCAGAGATCTCTCTTTCTATTAGCGAACAGGAATTCTTGTTAAGAGGATCTAACCTGAATTCTGTTGCTAGGACTCCCTGAGATAAGACCGATAGCTTAGCTACCTATCAGGATCTTTCTCGTATGTGTGTGCCTGCTTTAGACAAAGCAAGTTTAACAACACTTTGCGCTGTGAGCCAAGTGTGTGTGTTATTTAGAATTTGGGAGTCTCCAGTGCTTGAGACCCGCTGTGGTTAAGCACCATTTGCGACGAGATATAGTGCACTCGCTATTTAGATCCGTCGCCGTAACGCGAGCGCTGTCTCGCTTCAGCAATTGTTTTAAGGGGTTTTAAACTGCGCAAGACGCAGAAGTTAGCCGCAAGCGGCGTGTGCATACGTTAAAAGTGTATGTCACTCATCTAGCGTCGGCAATCGCCTAGCAACCGTCTTGGTTACGAGTGCAGTCAGCGAACGCCACTCTAACCACTTAAAGGTCAGAGCCCTGAAGGCCTGCCTGACGCCATTTGTTTTTTTCTCCTGGGTCACCAGTGACCCCACCCCTTAGGCTCACGTACCTGGGACCCCCCCCCCCCCCACAAAGGGAGCAACGTCCCATTGAGCCTCTAGTGGTCAGGCATTGAACTACCACTCCATTTCGAAATTGCGCCTCTAGTGGTCAGGCATTGAACTACCACTCCATTTCGAAATTGCGCCTCTAGTGGTCAGGCATTGGACTACCACTCCATTTCGAAATTGCGCCTCTAGTGGTCAGGCATTGAACTACCACTCCATTTCGAAATTGCGCCTCTAGTGGTCAGGCATTGGACTACCACTCCATTTCGAAATTGCGCCTCTAGTGGTCAGGCATTGAACTACCACTCTATTTCGAAATTGCGCCTCTAGTGGTCAGCCATAGTAGTGTAACAACATCTGAGTTGGGTCTCTAGTGGTCAACACCGGTAATACCAACACACAGGTTCTTGCCTGAAAGCAGGAATCAACTTCACAGACCAAATCGATTAGATCACAACACATTAACATCTAATTAGGTTATTGCTGCATAACTAATTGATGTTTACAATTAAACAATAAGAAACAATTAATTTGGTTTGATTTCTGTTTTACCTTTTTGATTTATTTTAGGTTTTATTTCAATTTATGCTTTCATTCACTCTCTCTCCCCCAACAAGGAGACTTGCATAGAAGTTCAACCATTATTAATAACAGTAAACCAGTTACACATCAGGGAGGCATTGAGGTTTTGGACGTGATCAGTTGAGCTTTTCCTGTGCTGGGTGCTTACCATTCGCTCTCTGTTGGTTGAGCTTTGCCTGTGGCTCTGCTGTCACTGCTTACGATCGTACAGTTTGTCAGAACCGAAGGGAAGTTCTCAGCAATTGGACGCCCAAAAGCGCGCCAGCTGGGCTGCACCCGCTGACTCATTAAGGGCAAGGTTGGCAGGTATCTCGGGAGGTCATTACAAGTTTGAGCAGGACCTCGTCTAGGGCGAAGTTCAGGAGAACAGCCCTAGCTTGGACTCTCAATCGGTTGGGTGACACCCGAGTGCCGTTGCGCCGTCTCTTGTTCGAGTCAGGGCCAAAAGTGCGCCCGATAAGCTGAGCCCCACCTGGGTTGTTTCAGTTGTGCGTACAGAACATCCCCTTCCAAGTTGACAGTGCTGGGGATCGGGGGAGTGGGAGCTGGACTTGGGCCTGCTTGGCTGGGATTGAGCTTGTGGGACGTGCCCTACTCAGGAGGGACACCTGACAGTGTTCAAGTCTCTCTAACTGCATGACTAGCTTAACACCGCAACACCTCATATAGGGACACATAAAGCAGAACCTGCTAGTGGTCCCCCTTCTGGTCATAGCGGAGTTGTACAACAGAGCCCAACCCAGGGATAATCTGATCTGCAACAGCAAGCTACGTTTGAATGCAGTCCCATTGGTTTGAAGCTGTTATTTCTCATTTCCTGCTCCCAACTTCTCCTGTGGTCTTCTGACACTGTCAGTAGCCACAGATCTGCAATTTCCAGGATAAGGCTTTATCCTTTCCCCCTCACTAGGGCATCTCTCAGGCCCTAGAGTAACTCACACTGTTCTAATCTGCAACAACTTCTCCCAGGGAACAATTTTTGTTGTTTATTTTGTCGTGGGTAACTATTCCCGTGGTTCACTACACCCTTCCAGTTACCCATGGACAGGCCCCAAGTTCTACTTTATTTTATTTTGTTGGTTTAATTTGTTCGCCCAGATTTAGGTGTCAAGCCACCCACCTAGGCAACACTCAACCTGAGTAACAGATTTCTGCGGCCACCCTCCTGTTGACCGAGTCACAATGACCCACATGGAAAGCCCACTGGACCAGTGGAAAGATTTTGGTGTCTGGTCTGAAGATGTGACTCCCAACTTGCCGTCCGGTCATGTCGATCTCACATGGTCCAAAGAAGCTGACCAAATTGAGGACGACATTGCCGAACTTATGGACATGCCACCCACTCAGAAATGCGGGAGTAAAGAGCTAACCAAAATACTCGGCTCCCTTGCACACAAACTACTAGCCAGGCTGAAGATGAATGAAGAGGGAACGTCCCGTCTCCAGCAAAGGGTGCAAGCACTCCAACAGCAGGAGAAAAACACCCAACGACTACTGGCAGAGGCACAGAGAGATGCCGTCCAGGCCCAACATCACATTGGGAACCTGAAGCAAGAACTCCAAAAGAGAAGCTTTCCACCCCATGAGGAGGAGGAGACAGAAGAAGGTGAAATGCCTCACACCAGCAAAAAGCTTCAACACGCCCTGGAAGAGCTCAGAGCTGAAGCTGACCAGCAAAAACAGCAAGCCAGAGCCACCAGAGAAAACCTCGAAGCCGGACTGGACCAGGCCGACACCCTGCTGGACAGAGCCCACGCGGAGCTCAAGAAAAAGGATGGTCGGATCCAGGCCCTGGAAAACCATCTGGCCGAGGCACAGAGATGTCTGCACAAGATGAATCACCAACTGATCAGCTCCCAGGAACAGCTCACCGATGCCAGAACGAAACATTGGGCTGACGCAGAAGAGATTGACCAGCTGAGACGGGGACTGAAGCAAGCATATGAGGTGAAGTCAGAATTTGGAACATCCTACAATTCAGTGATGGCACCGACTTCCTCTCCAACAATGCTGTCTCCCCCAAGGCACTCAGACCGCACTCAAGGGACCTCTCACTGGGACAAGGTACCGCCTTGCCCAACACCGGACCTTGAGGAACCAAGAACCCAGAAGGTCTCTCTCGGAGAAGACACCACAGATGGAACAGGCCTACCAAAGCGAACGTTACACCAGCACCGTGCTACCACAAAGGAGCTTGATAAAGTAGCTCGGAATATCGACACGTTCACCCCGAATCCCAGAGGAGGCCACGACATTCATGCCTACCTCCAAGACATTGACTTCCACCTCCAAAGACTGGACAATGTGACCAATGAGGACAGAGTCTACCTCATCAGGATCACATCTAGCCTGGAGGTCCGCAGCTTCTTGGATCGACAACCTAGTCGAATCAAAGCCAACGCCATGCTGCTACACGAAGCACTGACTCGGGAGTTTGCTGATCCTGAGTCAGAACAAGGTATCGCCGTCGCCTTCGATGTTAAACAGAGCAGACAAGAAGCTCCCCAAGCCTACTACAATCGCCTTCGTCGGGCATATTTTGGGTCCAGAAATGAGCCAGACATGGAAGAAGATGCGAACTTCAAGGCTCTCTTCCTTCGGAACCTCCACCCAACCATTAACCACTACCTGGGGCTCATGGCTTGTCCCCGCACCATGACAAGTCAACAACTGCGAGACCTGGCGATCAAGGCGTACCACAAACAAAGAGCAGCAGCTGAGAAGGCAACCAAGGCTCCGGCAGTGCTGAACCTTAGCACTACAGATCCCAACCTAGCGTTGGAAGGTGGCCACCCTCCTCATCAACCACCAATCCACGACCGAGGTTGGAGAACAGCAAGCCACAGTGAGCGTTACCCTGGTGTGCCCCCACAGCAGTCAAAGACTCAGCCAGACTGGTGGGAGACACGGCGCTATCCTAACAAGGGTAAGCTAAGACCAATGGAGCCATGGAACAAGTGGAGAGACCGACAAGGAAACCAGTTTCCTAAGCCAAGCTCTCCCCCAAGTTCCCGACGGAATCCACCACGGAACTGGCAAGACAGAAGGAGAGGTTACGATCCAGACTCGAGGCCTGGACGAACCAAGGAAAAAGAAGAGTCTAATCTACTACAGTTGCTGCGTGATTTCTTTACTCAGCATCCCCTCAAGGGTCAAGAGGACTTTCGGAAGAAAGATCCAAAATGACTAGGACGGAAGCACAAATCACGCAGGACCCCACAACCCTCACCTGAACCCACACCAGACAATGCCTACAAACTCCCTCAGAGGTCAGCCCCAAATGACACTCAACAGTCATCGGCCTTCCCTACCAGAAATATTGGAACAACTGAAGAAGTCCCACCTCAATTAGAAAGTGCTACTGACTCATGCCCAGTAAGAGCACCTGATGTTGCCATCACCAACACAGAGCTTGATCAAGGGGATGAGCCCCCGCCGGTGCCCGGCAGCACTGTCCTGGTTGTGTGCCTTGACTCAGAGCACCAATCTGACTGTGGCGACGCCTCACCATTTCCTGGCCAGGCCCCTGTGCCACAGCTTCTGGGTGACCTGATGGAAAGGGGGGTAGCCAAGAAATTCTACCTCTCAATCACCCTGGAAGATGTTCTCACCCTCGAGGCCCTCATCGACACTGCAGCAGACATCACCCTCATGTCAGCCAGTCTCTTCTACCAGGTGCAGCACCTAGCCGCCCAGAAGAACAAAACCCTCCAGCCGAGGAAATGCTCTTTGGACGTGCAGGCATATTCACCAGTGGGCACCAGGATGGATCACATGATCCCCCTCGATTTGTCCATCGGCCCCATGAATGTAATGCACCCTGTATACATTTCCCAACTTGAGTCCATTCCATTCCTCATTGGGAAAGATTTGCTGAACCGGTTCGAGCTATTGTTAGACTTCCAACGTCAGAAAATTTGGGCTCAAGTTAGAGAACCGCTGCCGCTGTGGACACCTGACACAGCCACATGGGAATGTCAAACCCTGGCTGTCTCCTCGGACCTCACTCCACACCATGGAGAGAACGCAGCAGGAGATCAGTGTCTTGACACAAGAGACCCATACCAGCATCATGACTCCTTCCTGTGCAGGCAGGACCCTACCCTGGGATCCTTCTGCCCCAAGATCGGGAAATGCATGTGGCTCCAAGGCATGGAAGTCACAGATGTGGTCATGACCATGGAGGTAGAAGAGTCACCAGTGACAAAAGAGACTGTATGTCACGTGGAGCTTGCTGACGACCAACACCTGACAATCGATGACATAACTGCCCTGCCTGACGCAGTACAGTCACCCAGCTGCCACAGCTATTCTCAGGAGGGACCAGCAGCACCCAACATTGTGGACACGCCCACACCAATGGAACCGTCGCAACACCACTACGTTGATGAAAATGTCTGTCAAGACATGATCACCATTTATGTAGATGGGTGCTCATTCAAACATCAGGGGACCCTGAAAGCTGGAGCTGGCATTCTGTGGCTCAATGACGACCCTGTCCCACCACAACAGCTCAAGCTTGGTCCTCACACGTCACAGTACGCAGAGCTGGCAGCAATCCTAATCACCCTGGAGATGGCCTCCGACCGTGAAGTAAAGGACCTGCTGATCTGCAAAGACTTCAGCTATGCACGTCTCAACTTCATGTGCCATCTCCCTCACTGGACACGAAATGGCTTCAAGACATCAGGGAACAAGCCGGTCAAACACAAAGACCTCCTGCATACGTGCGATGCTCTGATTACCGCACGAAACACGCAGATTTACTGGAAGAAGGTTTGTGGTCATTCCAGACTCCCAGAACTGGACAAGACGTACAATGACCACACTGATGCACTCGCTAAAGCAGGAGCACTGCATGGTGACTGTCCCCTCCCACCCACCCATGCTGTCCAGGACGTCACCTGCAGCCACAGCCGAGCACCTACCTCGATGCCAGAGGCCTCACTTCTGGAACTTTCCCTTCAGGTCTCCAACTCTGACATCGTCTCCCTCCAGCCCACTGATGCTGTGCTCGGCAAGGTCTGTGATCACCTCCGCGACCTCTCTGCTAACTCGATCTCCACAACTGATCAGGCATCCCTTCCTGACCTCCATCACCTGATGATGGCTTTACTCTTTCTTCATCTCGTCGAGGGCGTACCTCTTGATGTCCCTGATGCCCACACTTCACCACAGCTCGTGGTCCCTCAGGCACAAAGGGGGGTCATGCTACTGTACGCCCATGACGCACCCTGTGCAGGACACCGCAATGCCAAAACAACCTACGAGGCACTTAGTCAAGTAGCCTACTGGCCTAACATGCGACAGGATGTAACAGAATATGTGAAAGGATGTCTGGTCTGCTGCCAATTTCAACCAGCAAACCCAAACCACAAGGCACCTCTGCAGCGACGGGGTATCAATTTCCCATGGTCAGATCTACAGATTGACTGGGTAGGACCCCTGACGAGATCAGCTCGCGGAAACAAATACTTCCTCACAGTCACCTGTCAGTTCACTAAGTGGGTAGAATGCCTCCCGGCACCCAACGACACAGCCCAGACAACGGCATATCTGCTCACGAACCATGTGTTCTCCAGGTTTGGCCTCCCACTGAAAGTCAACTCAGACCGAGGCACCCACTTCACAGCCGAAGTGATGCAGGACATTTGGAAACTGTTGGGGATCAAAGCCCAGTTCCACATCAGCCACCATCCTATGGCATCCGGCCAAGTAGAACGGACCAACCGAACCGTCGTCGGTATGCTCAAGAAATATGTGGCATCCAATCAGAAAGATTGGGATGTGAAATTGCCTCTGGTGCTCATGGCAATCAGAGCCACACCCCACAAGTCCACAGGAGTGTCCCCCTTCGAACTGATGACAGGACGACAAATGACACTCCCTCTCCACCTGCTCTACCAACCTGGTGACAACAATCTCATCACAGCCTACACCACACAACAATATCTGGACAGCCTGCACCAGCATTTGAGAGCTTCCTTTGCATTCGCCCAACAAAACCTGCAAAGAACCGCAGAGGGCAGGAAAGCCTACTATGACCAGAAAACCTCACAAGATGAACTCCAAGTGGGAGACAAAATCTGGTACTATAGGTTTGTGCAACCAAACTCAGCACAAAGACTTTCCAGGAAGCTTCTACCACGCTGGTCAGGACCACATGAGATCGTGGACAAACTGTCACCTGTGGCTTACCGAATCCGAACCAACAAAGGCACCCACGAAACATGCCTCAAGTGGGTTCATCGGAATCAAATCAAGAAACACCAAGCCCAGAGAAAGCCTGGAACACCCACCAACCAGTCTTCTCAAGACGAAGCCAGCAGCTTGGAATAAACCACATTCCAACCAAAAGAAAGACATCTTTTCAGTCTGAAATCTCCCCAAACTCCCAAGGAGAAAGACCAAAGAGAAAGGGGAGGAAAGATGGTCACAGATAGGGTAGATTAAGGTGGTGGGCCTGACTACTGATATCTGGGTGACCTTTTCAGTTTTGCCGTACTTATCTGTTTCTTTCTTTTGATAGCTTTTCATTTTATTTTGGTTGTTGTTTTTGGTAAGGACCTGGGGTGGCTCACGCGTGCCCGGGAAATTACTGAAGAGGATCCGGTTTTGCAATTTTCTTTGTCCTGTTTGTTTCTTTGCAATTGTTCTCTGGCCGAGAATTGTTGCCCACTATTTCTTTCTCCTGTTCCTTTTGCACCGGTGTGCACAACATTCAGAGTCTCGACTCACCCCCTCAATCCTAATCTGGTCTTTATTTTCTACCCCCTTGTTACTAGGATGATGCTGCCCCCGCTATTAGCATTACTCTGCCTAGGAGGCTGAGGCTCCAGTCTGACACGGCGTGCCCTGGACCTCCGCCCAGCATCGTCTTCCGGGAACAGCCCGGTCTCTTGATTACCAACTGTTGTACCCACACAGAGAGAGTATTCGTCGGACGATGTCAACTGAGCCATTACCTGCACGAGAGACCCCAAACTAGTGGGACAGGTGTCCGATGGACCCAGGATGCCCTGCATCATGCTGCCGCTGACACTACCCACAGGTTGGAGCAGTAACCCAACGACCGTGACCCAAGTCCAATCGACGGCCTAAGAGGCTCCTGTGCACCCTGCTGGGAGCTGCAGCAGCCGTTGGCACCCTGTTCGACATAGGATTCACCACTCCTCGCGGTCCCAGAAGCCAGGCGCCAGCCCCTGCGCCTCCTCCCTGCCCATCCTGTCACTGTGCCACCCAGAGTGCCAAACAATGGGATGTCAACAATGCCTCGTTGCATGGTGGTGATCCTGTTTCAACTTCCGTCGCCTGAATGATGGCAATGCCATCATCAGCCGAAAGGGGGGATATGTAGGATCACACATGCACATATAACAGGGCCTAAATTCCAGGTGGCCTGAGACAAGGCCGAGCCTGGTACGAGAGGCACCAAAGGGGGGTTACACACACAAACACACACACACAGATAACCAGGGAGGCTAGCACTCCAACTTTTATTGCCCAAAGATTTAGGGACCTACAGACAAGCAGAGTGGACTTCACGGACAGGGGTCCCTCGACTTGGCACACAACCCCCTCCCCATACATTCTGCCTTACATTTCACTCACCCAACAGACAAACACCCTAAAGGAAATTTCATTTAAGTTTGGCTTTTGTATATCCTGTATATTGATTTACTCACGACTACTAGTCTCAATATACAGATACGTTATGTTTGTATGTGTCCTAACTTTTAGAGAGTCTTCTGTGTTAAAACCCCCCCTTCTCTTTCAACATTCCTTTGCGGTCCTTATCTGATCTTGGTGGACCTCACCAAGTTTCTTTGTTTCTACCATGCTATGTTAAAAGAACTGAATTAAGGTGTATTTTATCCATTCTGGAGAAGATGAATTGGCATAAGCCACACCAAACAAAATATGTTCTTTCCAGATGTGCAACTTATATTGATATTACCACAAACTAACGGCCACGCCTATCTATGGATAAGATGTGCTGTTTGTAATATGAATATTTGATGTAATATCCGCACAAAGTGTAACATCTGTTGAGGTGCAACCCAAAACACCTGTATCCCATACTGATGTGAATCAGTCACATAGATACAATAATTAATTGTTTAATCAATTAATGCAGATGGTATGAGGTATGTACCTGTGAAGCTGGTATGGCATGTTTGGTATCAATCTGATTGTTAATCACCCCTGATTCCAAATCTGGTCAGTGATTACCATAAAAGTGGATGTATCAAAAGTTATAACAGCTTAATGAAAATCATCAGTAAAGGTAGAATCAGGCGGGCCATAAATCACAAAAGGACTGATACAGACCCCCTTCCGAAAGCCCGCCAAATGGATGGCCAGCCATTGGGCCAGGAGTCGAATTCCTGGTCATCCCTATTCATGAACTTTAGACCATAAAAATCTAGCACCTCAGAACAAAGGGGAGCAGAGAACAACCAGCAGCAGAGCAGAACAACCGCCAGCCGGCGCAGAGAAAACCATCCGCCCGAAGGAGAACATCAGCCCGGGAGAAGAGAAACCCACAAGAAGCCCTCCGGTGAAGGCCCAGCTGAACAGAGAACAGCACCCAAGACAAAGCTTCACCAGGAGAGAGAATCTAAAGGGACTCCACTCCACTGCTCCAAACGCCGCGCCTTCCTGAGTGCCATCAGCTCAGCAATCAACTGCCAAGACCCCCCCCCCCACTCTTCAACCAAGTAAACCAACTTCCTTTCATTCTAACAACTTAAGCTGTTCTGTTTAACCTGCTAATAAGACTTTAGGGTCGTGTTTCCACAAACTATGCTTGCTTTGCAGAACAGTATTTCCCATTTCAGGTTACTCATTTAAATCCGGTCATTGCATTTTCATAATTACATTGTTTGTTTTATTCCGTTATTTCGTGTTTGTTGTTTGTGTTAGGTGTAATGTCTGTCTTATGTCAGTTGTAGTGTTAGCTAGGAATAAATGCATGTCTTTTACACAACTTTAGCCTCCGTCATTGTGTGTCTCATAATAAGTTCCTGCCATTGTGCGATCTTGCTACACGCTCTGAACCTGAAACTCGCCTGAAACATCGCGAGACTCTCTCTCATTGGCCGTGAGGGGAGCTTCGCTACCAATCGTGTACATTACCTGGTGATGCAGCTCGCTGGACGAGCCTTCTAACCCAGGTTACTAAGCGATACTGGTAATTAGTGAATCCCATTTAAGTGTCACATTAACAGACTCACAGGGATACCCCAATTGAGTTTGGAGGAGCCGACCATTCGGCATAACAATCGATTAATAATCAGCATTAAATAATAATTAATTAAACTTTAATTAATTCAAACATATTGGTGGAGAATATTAAAATTTATTTGAGCTATTAATTCCTACAATGACAAAGCAGATTCCTCAGTGCAAGTGTATTTCCGTCACAGCCGCTGCATCCAGGCAGGTATATGATCACTTAGATAGGGCTGCAAACGATCATGATGCAGTACTTTCTCATTTCGCCTGTCTTTGACTCAGTAGAGAACTGGTCCAAGGCATTCTGTGATGACGAATGGCCCCTGCCATGGAGCCTGAAGTTTTGGACTGTACCCCTTTTTCCTGCTACTGATCCTCACTAAAACGAGATCATCCATGTTGTAGGACTTCTCTCTGGCTCGTAAGTCATAGACCTTCTTCTGACGCGTCTGAGCAGAGTGTAAGTTCTGGCGTGCTACTTGATGAGCAAGCTGCAGGTTAGCTTGCAGCTCATGAACAAACTCAGGTACATCTTTAGCTTCCCTGGTAACTTCAGCTGACTTTAGCCAAATGTCATGTGGCTGGAAAACTTCTCACCCCAGCATCAGCTGATTTGGTGTGAAACCTGTTGCTGAATGCACAGTGCTCCTGTATGCCGCAGTAAGTAAGGGAAGGTGTTCATCCCAATTCCGTTGATTTTGATCCACATAACACCATATCATCTGCAATAACGTTCTGTTGAATTTTTCCACTTGCCCGTTTGAAGCTGGATGGTATGGTGTGGTCCGGGTCTTGGTGACTTGTAACAGGCTACAAACTTCATTGAACAGTGAGCTCTCAAAGTTACGTCCTTGGTCAGTGTGGATTTCAAGGGGAACTCCAAAACGGGAAATAAAGTCAAACACCAACCTCTTCGCAGTTGTCTCAGCTCCTTGCTCAGGGATAGGGAATAAGAACATAAGAACATAAGAACATAAGAACTATACAAACGAGAGGAGGCCATTCGGCCCATCGAGCTCGCTTGGGGAGAACTTAACTAATAGCTCAGAGTTGTTAAAATCTTATCTAGCTCTGATTTAAAGGAACCCAAGGATTCAGCTTGCACTACGTTATCAGGAAGACTATTCCATACTCTGACTACACGCTGTGTAAAGAAGTGCTTCCTTAAATCCAGTTTGAAATGTTCTCCCGCTAATTTCCACCTATGGCCACGAGTTCTTGTATTTGAACTAATGCTGAAGTAACTATTCGGTTGAACAGCATCCAAACCTGTTAGAATCTTATAGACCTGGATCATGTCCCCCCTCAGTCTCCTTTGCTTGAGGCTGAACAGATTTAGCTCAAATAACCTTTCCTCGTATGACATTCCTCTAAGACCAGGAATCATTCTTGTGGCCCTACGCTGCACCTTTTCTAAGGCCGCTATGTCCTTTTTAAGATATGGTGACCAAACCTGTACACAATATTCTAGGTGAGGTCTCACCAAGGAATTGTATAATCTTAGCATTACCTCCCTTGACTTAAACTCCACACACCTGGAGATGTACCCCAACATCCTATTGGCCTTTTTTATTGCTTCCCCACACTGGCGAGAATGAGACATGGAAGCATCAACATACACACCAAGGTCTTTCTCATAATCAGCTACCTTTATTTCAGTAGGTCCCATAAAATACCTGTACTTTATATTTCTGCTCCCTACATGGAGTACCTTACATTTGTCTATGTTAAATTTCATCTGCCAGGTGTCAGCCCAGTCACTAATTAAATTAAGATCCCGCTGTAGCTGCTGAGCCGCTAGTTCAGTATCTGCTACACCACCCACCTTGGTGTCATCTGCAAATTTCACCAGTTTACTGTATATATTGGTGTCTATATCATTTATGTAAATTAGGAACAAAAGTGGTCCTAAAATTGAACCCTGCGGTACCCCACTATGAACGCAGGCCCACTCTGACATCGAGCCTCTTATAACTACTCGCTGCTTCCTATCCGTTAACCAGTTATCAATCCAAGTCGCTACAGTTCCTAAAATACCTGTCGCTTTGAGTTTAAGTGAGAGCCTCTTGTGGGGAACAACATCAAAAGCCTTTTGGAAATCTAAATAGATGACATCATAGGCCTTCTTATCATCAACTTCCTGAGTAGCTTCCTCAAAAAACTCCAACAGATTTGTTAAACAGGATCTACCTCTCCTAAATCCATGCTGGCTATCCCTCAAAATGTTATTTGAGTCCAGGTAATCTACCATTTTCTCTTTGATTATAGCCTCCATAACTTTACCAGTTATACAAGTTAGACTGATTGGCCTATAGTTTGACAAATTACTTCTATCCCCTTTTTTGAAAATGGGCGTTATGTTGGCATGCTTCCAATCAGAAGGTACCACACCTTCAGATAAGGATTTTTGAAACAGTAATGTTAAGGGTCGGCAAATAATATCCCTCATCTCTTTTAACACTATAGGTAAGATGCCATCAGGGCCCTGTGATTTATTTATTTTGAGCTTAGCTAGGCTTTGCAAAACATCAGCTTCAGTTATATATATATTAGTTATAGACGATGTTGAATTAGTAATAAGAACTGGTAAGTTACTAGTGTCCTCGTCAGTGAATACCCGTGCAAAACTATCATTGAACTCATTTACTATGTCAATGTCGTTTTCAATTATAAGACCCTTACTATCCTGCAGATTAGTAATTTCAGCTTTTAGAGCTCTTTTAGAGTTAAAATACTGGAAGAAACTTTTAACGTCATCCTTAGCCTCCAATGCGATCTTCCTTTCGACATTCCTTTTAGCTCGTCTAATGTCATTTTTTAATTCAGCCTGTAGATTTAGATACTCTTGCTTTATTATGTCATCATCAGTTATTTTCCATCTCTGGAACAAAGCCGTTTTCCTCCTTACTTTATACTTTATGTCCCTATTAAACCACCTAGGTTGCAATTTCCTAGATTTATTCTTGCTAGAAACAGGTATGAAGTCCTCTTGTACTTGCAATAATGTGCTTTTAAAAAATTCCCATGCCTCTTCAACAGTTTTGTTATTTAACTCCATCCAGTTCACGGTTTCTAGTTTTAATCTCATACAATTGAAGTTAGCCTTCCTAACATTATATATTTTTGATTTGGACTTTGCTCTTCGGGCACTAAACTTAACCTCAAATTTAACCATGTTATGATCGCTACTGTCAAGTGGTTCTAAAACATCTAATTTACCAATCCTGTCCTGGTTATTAGACAAAACAAGATCAAGAATGGCATCTCCCCTGGTAGGGGTGTTAACAAACTGAGTAAAAAAAACAATCCTGTACTAATTCCACCATCTCAAGTTCATTTTCAGAAGAGCCAGCAACAATGTCCCACTGTATCCCCGGTAGATTAAAATCACCCATAACTACCACATCATTTTTATTGCTCATAATCCTAATATCACTGTATAACAATCTGCTTTCCTCAGCAGCTACATTGGGTGCTCTGTAACAAACACCGACAATTAGGCTATTTGAGTTTGTAGCATCTAATTTTACCCATATAGCTTCCGTACTTTTACTTATATCAGTAAGCTCCCTTGCCTGCAAGATTTCCTTTACATATACTGCAACACCACCTCCCTTCTTACCTATACGGTCTTTACGGAACAATGTGTAACCATCCATATTATATTCTTGTCCATCCTTATCACTCAACCACGTTTCAGTTATTGCTATAATATCATAAGAGTCCGATGAGATAAGAGCCTCTAAATCATGAATTTTATTCCTAATACTCCTGGCGTTTAAATACAGACAACAAAGGGTAGGCTTATTACAGTGCCTACTTAGAATGCCTCTACCCAGTGGGTAAACTGGTCTATTATAACGAGGATGTAACGGTTGCCTGACTTGGATTCCGGGAATGGTCCTAGGACATCAAGGTGGAATCGGTCCATAGGTTCTCTGGCCTGGTAGTTCTGGAGCTTGGCTCTTCCCATTTGACCGGTGATCTTACGGGAACTACACTGTGGGCAATTCTTGACAAAAAGGCATACATCATTTCCCATATTGTACCAGTGGTAGCGACTGCGGAGGCGCATGAGTGTCTTTTCTTTCCCTGCATGACCTGCTTGGGCTGGATTATGACAGGCTTGGAGAACCTCATTTTTCAGGGAAGCAGGGACAAGTAAGCAAAGTGGTGACATACCTCCAGTGACGTCATCCCAACGGTAATAGAGGATCTCATCTCGCATCTCCACTTGAGAGCAACACAGTCAGAACTTACGAACTGCTGGGCTCAGCATCATGACTTCTTCCTTAGCAGGCAAAGAACCATCAGACATCCATTTATGGAGAATTGAAAGGTCTGGGTCAGCCAACTGTTCTTCCTTGAGACTCTCAGGGCCCAGTGGTTGCAACCAGTTTGTGGAAGGACCTGAGTTGTCAGCACCTAGTTCATTCACATGACTGGAGAGGTTAGTGCAACTACTATCATTCTGACAGTTAAGGGAGTGTGTGCGTCTTACCGCCAAGGGGATAACATCGTCGACATCTTCCTCAAATCTGACCGATTGATGGTGCAGCTTTCGACAGAAGGGACAGCCCTTGCACGGCAAGCTATCCAGCTCTCTTTCTGCTTGATAACAGTCACAAGGTCCCTCATCCAGTGCCCTTCGGGACAGTGCATCAGTGTTAGCATGGTATGTGCCCGCCCTATGCTCGATGACAAAGTGGTACTGGCTGAGTACTTCAAGCCACCTAGCAAGTTGGCCTTTTGGTCTCTTAAACCTATATAGCCACGTCAGGCTGCTGTGATCTGTTCTCAGTATAAAGTTAGATCCCAACAAATAGTGGCGGAACTGTCTGGTAAATCTAACAACAGCTAGGATCTCTTTACGGGTGACACAGTACCGCTGGTATGCTGGTGTGAGGAGACAGCTGGCGAATGAGAACTTTCGCTTCTCCCCACTGTAACTGTGAGAGCACTGCTCCAATGCTTTGGTTGGATGCATCGGTGTCCAGTACAAACTTTCCAGATGTAATTGGGAACACCAAGATGGGTGGAGCCGTGAGACTCCTTTTCAGATGTTCGAAAGCCTTCTGCTACTCCTCTTCCCACGAAAAAGGAGTCCCCTTTTTGAGTAGCATTGTCATGGGTGCAGTTATTTCAGCAAACTTGGCAACAAACCTTCTGTAATAATTGCAAAGTCCCATGAAAGACTGGAGTTCCTGGATGCTGGTTGGGGTCATCCAGTCCCTTACGTCACTGATGAGGGCTGGTTTGGTCTCAATTCCTTCGCCGCTTATGATGTGACCTAGAAACAGAAGTTCGTCCCTTAGCAACTGGCATTTTGAGGGCTTTAGCTTGAGTCCATAATTCTGCAGCCTTTGAAAAACCTCCACAAGTCGCTCCATGCACTGTTCCACATCTTCACCAAAAATTATTATGTCATCCAGGTATATCAGCAAAGTTTCCCACTGCAACCCTCGTAACACTAGCTCCATGGCCCTCTGGAATGTACTGGGTGCGTTACATAAGCCAAATGGCATTCTAGTGTACTCATATAGTCCATACTTTGTCACAAAAGCCATCTTGGATCTGTCTTTTTTATTCATTTCAATCTGCCAGTATCCTGACTGAAGGTCGAGTGTTGAGAATGTTTTCGCGCCACCCAGCACATCCAGGCATTCCTCTATTTTTGGTAGGGGATACGCGTCCTTAATGGTAAGATCATTAAGATGCCGATAATCTACACACCAGCGGACCCCGCCATCCTTCTTTCTTGCGAGGACAATAGGGGATGCCCATTCAGAACTTGAGGGGATAACAATACCTGCTTCAAGCATTTTTTTTAGATGTTTTTCCTCCTCTTTCCAGAACCCTAAAGGGGTACGTCGTACTGGCTGTCAAACAGGCTTAGCGGTTCCTGTATCAATGCTGTGCTGCAGAGCAGAGAACTTCCCCAGATCATCATCATTTGCTGCAAAAACTTCTTGGTGTTCATTTAGTAGAGCTATTAACATCTCTTACTGTTGTTCAGTGAGCGTTTCTCTTGCAGAAGTGAACAACTGTCTAAGATGCTCTGGAAGGTCAAGAGCGTTTGGTGTCGACACCCTTCTTACAGTATATTGTGCTCATCTGGAGGCTCAGTTTTAGGGTCTTGTGGCGTTAAGTCCCCACCTTTTGCATACAACTGAGCATTGACTGGAACTGAGTAGATTGTCTCTCCCTCCTCTTGGGCATCAGGATATGCTTTTATGAGCACACCCAAACAGACTCCCTGTGATAAGGGTCTACTGGAAGCTGTGAAGTTGCATAGCCTGACTGGGATCCTTTGTTCCATGTGAATCATGATACTGCCTGAAGACACTCCATCAGCCAGGCTAACAGGCTCTAGAACAGCAGGGAGTTCTGGTTTGGGGTCGTCTACCAGACCCCAAACTAGACATTCACACTCTGGCGGCACAGTGAAATCACTCTCTAACATCACCCTCGAGATGGCGTAGTCTGGCCCCTTGCCTTTAGATATGTACCCTGGGATGAGTTCTGAGCCCATGAAAACTTTGTCAGAAGCATGAATGGTGAAATCAGCAGCTTTTAAGAAATCTAAACCCAGGAGCAGGGCATCACGAATTGGTGCAATGCAAACTGTCCATTCCAACACTTTTGTGCAAATTCTAAATTCCACTTGGACTCCACCTGTTGCTGACATTTCCCTTCCAGTGTCTGCATTTCGGAGACACACATTTCTCAGTCCTGCAGGTGATTTGACAGGTAATTTGTTGTACATCTCTTCTGACATGATTGTGGCCTCAGCACCCGTGTCTATAACTGCATTAACTGGTATGCCATCAACAGTCAGCAAGATCATTAAACTGGGCCCTTGACTCTCAGCTATGCTTACATGTACAATGGATGGACTCTGCTCTGCATTCTCAGAGTGGTTTCTGGCCACAGCATTTGCAGGGGGACTTGTAGATGGACTTGGGGACCGTCAGCAGTTTCGTTTGTAATGTCCCTCCTTCCCACACGGGTAACATGGCCCGCTAGAAGCCCTAGTGGGGCTATTATTCTGCTGTCTGTATCTGTTTGGCTTGAACGAAGTCTGGGTTGTGCGCCCCCTTTCTGACTGGACTGCCATGCTGGAATTTATCTGATTGGTGGGTCTTACCGTAGAAGGGAGAGCAACAGAAGAGGGAGGAGGTAGGCGGTCTATGGCTAGTTGGAGCTTATCCACTTTATCAATGAGTGCTTGCAACTGGTGCTGTGTAACATAGCCCTGTGTCTGCACCCTACGTGACTGCAAGGCCTGTGGCTCTTCGTCTGAGTCCATGTCTAGATCAGCCCAGGATACTCGACGTGTCCTCCCTCTCTGATCGAAGTCTCGCCCGAGTGTTGCTTTAAAGTTATGTTCGAGGGATGGAACTAGCCGCTGTGCCTCATCCAATGACAGAGGTTCACGGTTCATAACTTCGTATGCCACTTTCTGGTTGCGCAGACCTTTGAGAAAAGCATCAGCAGCAATTTGCTCTCTGAGCTCAATTTCAACTCCAGGATAAGCTAACATGACCAACCTGTGAACCTCCTCAGCGAACTCTGAAAAAGTTTATTTAGACTGGCGCAGTTCACCAAGTCTTCTCCGTGCTGTGGTGGGAGGCTCTTTCTGGCCAAATCGTAAAGCCAGCTGTTCTTTCAACAGAAAATAATCTTCACATGTGTGTTCAGGTAATGAGCACAGATATTTGACAGCAGCGCCCCTGAGACATTCATGCAGTTTGTCCACTCACTCTACTGCACTCCATCAGTAAATGACAGCTCTGCGCTCAAAAGGAATGATGAAGGAATCCCAGTCATCCTTACCATTATAAGTGTCAAGTTTAGCTTTAGGTCCAACTGTGGCTCTACCATGAAGGGCTGTTAGGTGATGGGTGGACGTTGAAGCAGTGGAAGGAGTGTGCATGTGCGAGCCCAAGTTGGACGAGCCATTATAACGGCTGGATCCCTGTGCACAGCTTCTGGGTCTCACATCAGGGCCAGGCATGGAGGATGTTGAACTAGCAGGGCTCCGTACATGTCTATCAATGACAGCAAGCTCAGCAGCAAAAAGTTGTTCAACATCTGAAGGCCCTGTGGTATCTCTGTTTGTCACAGCTGAAAGTGTGGTAGTATCCTCATGTGGGTCTGGACCTCGTGTATCTTTGTTGGTATGGGGCTGCTGTGCGAGAGCAAACCAACAACCTTCCGTTGCTTCCAGTCTTTGAAGCAGAGGTGAAATGGCATTTTGGAGTTGCTTATTATGTTGTGACAGCACAGATTGTAGCCACTGTGGGGGATCTGGGGCAGCTGAAGCTCCATTTTAATCCATCTTATACTACAGGTGATATTTAAACTGCTTTAAACTCTTTATTTTCTTTGAGTTTGTTTTGTAGTATTTAATTATTAATAATTAAGTATAGTCTGCTCCGTGAGTTTAATATAGCTTTTCAAGGCCATATACAGCCTCCGTGAAACTTGGCAGGCAGCCAAATGCAGTGCTTAATTTTCCAGACTTCCAGCGCCACACCTCTCGGCAGGGGGGAGGGGAACTCCGTGCAACTTTTATCTCCGTGAAAGCACGGTTAATCCGACGAATAAACGCATCAATCCGTCTTTAATAATACTTCACAATGGGGTTTTGCAGATTACAATGTCCATAGAATCTCAATGGATGCTCCAGCAGTTCATAACAATTCGCCGATGAATCTCCATCGCGCTCAGCTTCTGACACCACTTGTTGTGCTTTCGCTTGTAGTTTTGCTTTCTGCGGACGTGGAGGCGTGAAGGAAAGGACACAACAACGGGATTCCATTTAGGAACTTTACTTCGCGCAGTATAATTTACAGCGGCGGGGTTATTGCTCTTTCCCAGTGCAGATGGATTTGACTATAACCATCCGCACCGGAGCCTGCGAGCATACTGCCTAAACACAAACAAAACAGTGAACTAATCCCTGCGTGATGACGTAACAGCGTCTGATTGGCCAACACAGAACCCATCATTAATACATACAAAATAACCGCAATTTAACTTATATTTAACACTACAACAATATTTTAAGGCTTAAACTATAAAAAAGTTTATGTATATGGTCTTTCTATATCGTGGATTTTCGGCTATTGCTGATGAGTCTGGAACGTAACTTCCGCGATGGGTCTGGAATGGATCCAGACCCATTAGCGATAGGTGAAAATCCGCGATATAGAAAGACCATTTAAATAAACCTTTTTATAGTTTAAGCCTTAAAATACCACTCCCACATGCTTTAAACACATGTGAACTTATTAAAACGCACTTTGTAAACACATATGATATGTGGATGTTGGGCTAAGGATATGAGTGACATAAAATATGTAAATTTCTGGTATCATTCGAATGTTTCTAGTAATGCATTGTGTTGGTCTTAAATTTTACTCATAATGGTCTTAAAAGGTCTTAAATTTAACTTACTGAAACTTGCAAGACAATAGTTGTAAATAGTTTTTGCTATAATCAGAAGTACCTAGCATGAGTCAGACAACTTCTTGGTATTCCTTTAGCTACTATTAACCAGGTTACTGTTCAGATCAAAAAGAGTTGTCATGAGTTTTCATGCTTGAAAGGTAAGCTGGTATGGGGTAGTCAGCAAGTTACAAACACAATTCAGGGTATCTATGTATATGTATGTATTAGAGTTGGGCAGATAATATTATTGAGTAGCAAGATATTTTTTCACAATATCAATAAATATGTTTTTAAATGGGTAACAGCATTTTAATTGGTTGACAGAGAGTGATCTGATGTTAAAATAAACACATAAACAAATCTATCTTGAATTCTGTGGTGCTGTGATGCACACACGAGACCAGGCTGTCAGCGCATTAGTTGCAAGAATGAAAGAGTGACATGTTGGAAACCCTGTTTTGGAAATGGTAACCTGTACAGCATTGCTAAAAACCATGATGACATGTTTCGCCTAATTAGATATCAGTAATTGAGATATTTTATAGGTAAATAATCAATATTGAGAAACCCAATAACGGCCCAACCTTAGTCTGTATATGTAAATCATTTAAAATTCAGTCAATATTCAGTCAGATACAATAAAGCTGTAATCATTGACTTGAATTTTATTCTCTTTTCAGTTTTGCATTTTTTCTTTATTATTTATTTACTTGTTAGGGTTTTGATGTGGCAGTGCAAAGACTGTTCCACATCAGTATCCTCAAGGTCCCTCCTGCTCAAACATTACAGGTTAGACCATGGTCATTATGGCATAAGCCTCAGCTTCTGTCACGCCCACGGAGGCGGGTCAACCAGGTGTCGGGCATTAGGGACTAATTGCCTCCCTTATTTAGGGAGGGAGAAGATCACAGTCAAACTGCGAAGTATTGCGCTAATGACTAGCCTTACCGAGCATTCTTCTGTCTTCAGTTCTCTTCTGCTCCCATTCCTTGTCTGTTTACCTTTTGTGAAACCCTTACCTCTTATCCCTTACCTCCTTAGTCCCGCTCCCGTCCTTGATTCTCCAGTCCTGCTGAGCCTGGCTTCCCTTGTTGTCCAGCCCTTCTGTTACCCAGTCCTGTGTGTATCTGTCGGACGGACTCATCAGCTTTCGACCCACGCTCTCGTCTCTCGACCACGATTACCGCTCACCCCATTTGGACCTGGTTGCCAGATCACCACCACAAGGAGGGTGCTTCTGCCCTGCACCACCTCCCCGATTACTCGGGCTGCAGTGCTCTCCTGCATTACCTGTGTTGAGGGGACTCTTGCCTGTAACTGCTTGCTCTTTGCCTTATTAAAACCCGGCTTTCCCCGTACTTCTGGATTCGTGTCTCCCTCGTCAGCTCGGTGTGACAGCTACCCATGTACATTTACAGATTGCCCTTGCAGATTCAAGACTTGGAATGCTCTAAAGTCCCACTTGAGTAGATCTCACAGTAATCATACAGTTCAGAAACCTTATGATATTGCTGTGTATAACTGCCATGTTTGCTGTTGTGGTGGAATTGCCTCTTTCAATGAATATATTGCTCATTTATATAACCATTTGAGGAACCATGAAACAGTAAGTTGTATATTTAAGGGCTGTTCATATAAGACAAATGTGTATGCCACTTTCAAGACTCACAAAAACAGAAAGCATAGCAAGTTCTCCTTGGCAGATTTTAGAGATGACATAGTAACAAGCAAACAGTTCAGAAGAATTGCATGATAGTGAAGGTGATTCTGGTGCTGATGTGTCAGCAAGAGTGCCAAAGAATTTGGCAACAACTGTTGAATTGAAGTTGGCTTCTATTTTGTTGCGGTTGGAAAATTATTACCATGTACCAAGTACAGCTGTGGATGAGCTGTTACGAGAATTGCATTTCTTGCTAGGCTCTGCATCTCAGCCCATTTCAGAGAGTGTCATTAGTGACATATTCAACAGCCACAACCTGCAGGTTGATAAGCCTGTCATTAGAGAGCTCACCATTACATTATGCGACACAAACCCTTTTCTTAGGGCAGTTGGAAGTGGTGGTCCGATGACTTCTGTGTTTAAACAGAAACAGTATTATAGACAGAATTTTGCAGTAGTAGATCCTGTGGAATATATACTTGACAGCCAGGGGAAGTGCACCTATCAATATGTTCCCTTGTTGAAGGCCTTGCAACAACTTCTGTCAAAAACATTTGCTTGAAAAAGTAGTGGAAAGTCATAAGGGTAGGAAATGACTGTGTGTACAGATCAAATCAAGATGGTCTGCATTTTAAAACTAATGAATTCTTCGTAGATCAATTGAGAATATCCATTTGCTTATATGTAGATGACTTCAAAATATGCAACCCTCTTGGAACTTCCTGGAAAAAAGTTATGTGCAGTCTATTGGATTTTAGGTAACATACCATCAAATTTTCAGTCAACACTATCCTCAATTTATCTTGCCTTGCTGTGTAAAACAGAAGATGTTAAGATTTATGGTTAAAAGAAAACCTTTCAACCTCTTTTGCAAGATTTTACCAATTTAGAAAAAAGTGGGGTGTTTTTACAGCAGTTGGGGACATTTATTAATCGGCGATCCCGCCGGCGGGATCTGACAGAAATTTCGCCAAACCGTTTAAATAACTGCGAGTTTTTGTCATATACACATTTAAAAAACACCCACAGAAACTTTGGACGGTCTAATTTTCAAATATATATAGGTAGAAACTAAATATATTTTTACAGCTTCATGATACGAATAGAAAGAACAAGAGTGACTGACTTAAGTATCTGTGTCTCGAAGCAGTTCTGATCGCCTTCCCAGTTGCAAATCGCGCTATTCGCATGATAATAACATGATAATCCGACAGTTAGTATTGGGTAAAGAAATATGTGAATACGCCCATTGTGACCGAAATAAACAAGATCATATGTCTGGGTAGTGTTTACACTGATCGGCTACAAAATGGCACACAGATACGTCTGTGGCTGAAGCTTTGCGCCAATGTTGCCATTTTCAGCAGCAACTCTCATACCTGTGTTCATGGCTCAGTGGGCTAAGCCTGTGTGCCTGTAATCACAAAGTCGGCGGTTCAAACCCAGCCTAATTAGAACGTGAATAGCAATCTTCAGCTGAGAGCAGTCCTACATGCTCCTGATGCAAGTAAAACAAAGAAAGGTGATGTTGTTTGTTTTTTTACCTATTTAACCTAATTTTAAGAACTTTAATACTTCCGACAATGGAAGTTTTGAAAAGAAGACAGATTATGGATTTAGTCAGTGTTTTTTTCATGATTCTACATAATGATTTCAGCAAGATATAAAATGAAATACACGAGAAAGATACACGGTCGACGATACCCTTGTCCCCAGAGCGATAGTAATAGTCACTGCATCATGTTTATCGCTTTCTATATTTATATGGTCACAGTTTTTCATTTTTCATTCCATCTACCAATAAACTGTGAAAGGGATTATATTGTTGCTACTTTTCTTGTGTTTCAAACTGCCTTTCCAAAGTGATGGGTGTGCGGTGCAGTGACATTCCAGACTGATGGGCCATTGACAGTATGCAAACTACTACAGGTGTGGGGACACCTGTCTCATCAATATTCATTGTGCAGGCCACTGACTTTGAGAAAAAGAGTGTCACTCCAAAGTTCTAACACTTTAGTAATCAAACCATATAAAATTTCTGAATGTCACTTTCACCTATGTGTAGCCAACCCCTGTGTCTATAAGCTTCAGAGCTCAAAAGTCTTGGCTAGAAATGTCTATAATGTGATTTTTCACAATTTCTCAGCATGTCTGAAAATAGGTTTTTGAAAAGTATATGTTTAAAGTTGATTTTAACAAAAAATAGAATAATAACAGTTTAAATGGTCTCAGATTATTGGTGTTGAGTTTGTGCTGGATAAAAGCAAATGTAACACTTTGGGATAAATGTTTTTTAGATGAAATATTTTAAAATGTCAAGGCATGTCAGACTACCCTGAAAGTGGCTGAGAGGCCTCAGACTCCAGAGGGTTAAGGGAACAGTACAGTGTATTGCCGCTGATAATCTTGCTGCACATTCTATGGGTGACTTTGTAGAAAGCTTTTCTAGTGAACACTTTTGCAGATTTTGTACAGCTCGACGTTCAGAAATTCAGGCAAAGGAAGTTATATCAGGGGAATTTCCGCTCAGGTCAAAACAGGCTCATCAGGCACATCTTGAAATGGCTGAAGAAAGAGGTATGATCTGCTTTGGTGTGAAAAAAGCATGTGTTTTCACTCAGAGCCTTTAACACTTTAATGTGACAGCAGGTTACCCTCCTGATGTGGCACATGACCTTTTTGAAGGCATAGTACCAGTTGAACTTGCACACTGCTTTGGACTGCTTGTTAAAAAAAATGATAAGCCTTGAAAAGCTCAATGAGATCATCCGTACATTTCCATATGGAGTGACAATACCAATAGACCTCATGTGATTCCACAAACATTTGCCAGTAAAAAAACAATTGGTTTTAATGCACATGAAAACTGGTGTCTCATCCGGCTACTACCTTTAATGATTGGACATTTGGTTCCTGAAGATGAACCTGTGTGGCAAATGATTTTGGACTTGAAGGCTATTGTAGAGCTGGTTGTGTCTCCTTTTCACACAGATGAATCCATTTCATACTTGCAGTGCAAAATCTCAGAACACAGAGAAGCATATCTAGATCTGTTTCTAGAAAATCAGCTGTGTCACAACGTGTGCGGGTGAGCGGGGAAGCAGGTGAGTTGAGCCGTGAATACGGGTAGAAAAGGGGTTTATTTGTCGGGAAACAAACAGCACGGCAGACAACATCAATGACGGATCTGGGGAAACTAACTCAGACGCGGACTAAATACACAGGACAGGCTGAACATAAGAGGCAGCAGGTGATTACAATCGGGAAGTAACATGAGGTAACGAGGGGGGCGTGGCACACAGGAGGATCGGATGAGCAGGTCATGACAGGCTGCTTCCAAAACATCATTTCCTGGAACACTACCCAGAAATGATTAATCTTTTTGGGCCCCTGGCCTTGCTGTGGACAATGAGATTTGAGGCTAAACACAGTTACAGTATTTTAAACAAGTTGTTCGGCATACAAATTGCTTCAAGAACATTACATTAACTTTAGCGAGTAAACACCAGTTCATAGTTGGCCATCAGATGTACTTGCAAATCTTTGACAAATCTCACCTTGAAGTCACCCATGTCTCTACAATTTCTGTTGATGTGATGAAGGAAGATCTAGCACATAGCCTTAGTCTGAAATATCCAGGTGTGTCTGTAGTCAGTATTGCCCAACGTGTTGCTGTCAAGCTACAGAAACGACATGGTAATTGTGCATGGATCAGCTGGTGGGATGCCAGAATTTGTAGAAATTACACAAATGTGCATAATTAATGATGAATTGACATTTATTGTAAAAAAATGGCTTCATGGTATCATGAGCATTTTTGGGCATTTGAACTGGTCCCTACAAAAGAAGTTTGAATGATTTCTCACAATGAACTGAAAGACCCACATCCTCTTGCCGATTAAGGTTGGACACCTCCGGATGGTTACCATAAAAAGATTTATTCACTGTGAGGCCTTATGTTGTCCCTGTGTAACTGAATAATTAGCCTAGTACCTATGCCATGATACAGATAAGAAAAATGTTTAAATAGCCTAAGTACCTAATCTAAAAGGCATTTAAGCTACATAGCAGGTATTTCTAAATATGTGCATGTATGTGTCTCTGGTATTTCACTGTTTTCTCTCTCCCCTACCCACAGGAGTAGCTGTGAATGATGGGTACCCCTACAAAGCTTCGCTTAATCCTTGGAGAAAATGACTTTGAAAAGCTTGTTCTTTCTTCTGGAATACCAGTCTCCCTGGAAGAACTTAAGAAAGAAATTGAGAAACAGCTTGGACCCATGGGAGAATTTTGACTCCAAGTCATGGATGTGGAGTTTGACAATGAGTTTGTGAACCTAAATTCCACTGCTGAACTACAGGACAAAGCCACACTTAAGGTGCTAAAGTTACTGGCTGACACTCCTCTACCAAATGTGAATGAAGCCATGTCATCATCTGCAGAGACAGACATTCTCTTATCTTCTCAGACATCTGTACTCTCATCTTCAGTCTACATCATCCCTGAGAACAAACACATGGCCCCATAGTTTTCCTATTCCCGAATTTAAATATGATGCAGAGCTGGCATTGCAAAAAGCCAATGTTGAGTACCAGAGAGATGGCATTTTACTGAATCCCAGTAGAAAATTGAAGTCCAGTATTTTAGAGTCATTGGCATCTGAGATAATGAAGTTTAATGTCCTCATCTTTTCCTCCTCTGGTTCCAACCCCTCATACTTGTCGATCATGCTGCTCTGCAAAGTGCTCCCAGTGTGGTTCATCACTTTCATGGGTGATGTAGCGTTCATGCATTTTGCACTCTAGGCCTCTCAGGTCCAGCCACACTTGGTAGTCCTGTTGCATTGAGCAGCACAAGGAGACATTTCTGAGAACATTTAATACTGCAGAAAATTCACTACTATCAATAGAACTTCTAATGGCAGAGATGACCATCAACTTATCCAACAGTTTCTCATGAATCTCACAAGAATGACCTGAAGTACACTTCAAAAGGAATGGGGAAACATAAAGTACAGGTGTGAAGTACATCACTAGAACAGTTCGTATCAGGCTCCTAGAAGCAGGACTGAAGTTCCATATAGTAATGAAGAAGCCCTTCATTAATGAGAAACAGTTGTGTGCAAAAGTTTGCATACCCTCACTTTGAAATAAGAACATAAGTGTCACGATCCGCTCCGTTCGATGCCGATGTGTGGCACGCCCCCTCATTATCCACGTGTGTTTTCCCAATCGTGCCCAGCTGTTCCTTGTTATTTCGGCTTGTCTTCTGTATTTAGTCCGTGTCTGAGTCAGTCTTCCCCAGATCCGTCATTAATGTTCGTCGATGTTTGTTGTTGCCTTGGTTCTGTTCAGTAAAACCCGTTTGCCTGCACTTCCGGCTTCGCTTGCCTGTTTGCCCGCTCGCCCACACGTACGAAACGTAACAATAAGAACTATACAAACAAGAGGAGGCCATTCGGCCCATCTAGCTCGCTTGGGGAGAACTTAACTAATAGCTCAGAGTTGTTAAAATCTTATCTAGCTCTGATTTAAAGGAACCCAAGGATTCAGCTTGCACTATGTTATCAGGAAGAATATTCCATACTCTGACTACACGCTGTGTAAAGCAGTGCTTCCTTAAATCAAGTTTGAAATGTTCTCCTGCTAATTTCCACCTATGGCCACAAGTTCTTGTATTTGAACTAATGCTGAAGTAACTATTCGGTTGAACAGCATCCAAACCTGATACCGAAACTAAAACAAAGAAATATATTTCAAAAAGTTTGCATCCCCTATTCTATAATACTTTTTATGTCCTCCCTTTGACTTTATAACCATCTTCTATCTCTTTGGAAAACCTCTGAACAGCTTTTGGATCATCTCAGCTTTAATTTTAGACCATTGTTCCTGGCATATTTGTACCAAGTGTCACAGATTCCTTGGCTGTCTACTATGCATGGCCTTCTTCAAATCTATCCACAGGTTTTCTATTATATTCAAATCTGGAAACTGGGATGGCCATGGTAAAACTTTCACCTTATTCTTCTTAAACCATTCCTGAGTTGACTTTGCTTTGGTCTTTGGATTGTTGTCTTCTTGTAGGATCCACTGCCTCTTCATTTTTAGCTTTTTGACTGACGGTAGGAGACTTTGTTTTAAAATCTGGTGATACTTAGATATTTAGATCTACTTAGATTTCCAGAAGGCCTTTGATGTTGTCCCCCAGAAATGGCTCTTGCTAAAGCTCAAAGCTGCAGGGGTTTTAGGAACTGTGGCAGCTTGGATTGAAAACTGGTTAACTGACAGGAAGCAACGAGTAGTTATTAGAGGCACAATGTCACAGTGGGCCTGCATTCATAGTGGGGTACCGCAGGGTTAAATTTTAGGACCACTATTGTTCCTAATTTACATTAATGATATTGACACCAATACATACAGTGAACTGGTTAAATTTGCAGACGGCACCAAGGTGGATGGTGTAGCAGATACTGATCTAGCAGCAGAGAGGCTACAATGGGATCTGGATTTAATTAGCGACTGGGCTGATACTTGGAAGATGAAATTTAACACAGATAAATGTAAGGTAATCCATGCAGGGAGCAGAAATATAAAGTACAGATATTTTATGGGTTCCACTGAAATAAAGCTAGCTGATTACGAGAGAGATCTCGGTGTGTATGTTGATGCTTCCATGTCCCACTCTCGCCAGTGTGGGGAAGCAATAAAAAAGGCCAATAGAATGTTGGGTTATATCTCTAGGTGTGTGGAGTTTAAGTCAAGGGAGGTGATGTTACATTTATATAATTCCATGGTAAGACCCCACCTAGAATATCGTGTGCAGGTTTGGTCACCATACCTTAAGAAGGACATAGCTGCCTTAGAAAAGGTGCAACGGAGGGCTACGAGAATGATTCCTGGTCTTAGAGGAATGTCTTATGAGGAGAGGTTAGCTGAGCTGAATCTGTTTAGCCTTGAGCAAAAGAGACTAAGGGGGGACATGATCGAGGTCTATAAGATTCTAACAGGTCTGGATGCTGTTCAGTCAAATTGCTATTTCAATATTAGTTTAAATACTAGAACTCGTGGCCATAAGTGGAAATTAGTGGGAGAACATTTTAAAATAAATTTGAGGAAGCACTTCTTTAAACAGCGTGTAGTTAGAGTATGGAATAGTCTTCCTGCTAGTGTAGCTAAAACCCTGGGTTCCTTTAAATCAGAGCTAGATAAGATTTTAACAACTCTGAGCTATTAGTTAAGTTCTCCCCAAATGAGCTTGATGGGCCAAATGGCCCCCTCTTGTTTGTAAATTTCTTATGTTCTTATATTGACCTGCATTCATTCTTCCTTCTATTTTATGCAGAGCTCCAGTGCCTGATGCAAATACACACCCCCAAAACATCAACGAGCCTCCACCATGTTTGACCATGGGAATGGTGTTCCTCTCCTCATAGGCAGAGTTTGTTCTTCGAAACAGTCCAGAATTGTACAGACTCCGCTTAACTGTGGATGTGTGGACTTTTCTTCCAATTGCCTCTAAGGACTTCGTCAGGTCCCCTGTGGTTTGTTTTGGATTCATTCATAGCTCTCGGGCAATCTTCCTAGCAGCTCTTTCAGTTATTTTGCTTGGTCTTTCAATCCTTGGTTGAGTTTTAGTGTGCCCATGTTTCTTCCATTTCTGGATTATGATCTTCACAGTTGGTACTGGTATCCCTAAACGCTTTGAAAGTTTTTTATACCCCTCTCCAGCTTTATGAAAATGTACCAGTTTCATTTTGAGGTCTTCTGACAGCTTTCCCTGTTCCCATTGTTGTTGCTCTCATTCAGGCCTCTCCTGTGGCCTGTACTACGAAGCGGGGTTACTGGCTTATCGCGGTAACTTGTCGGATTTAAGGTACCACAGTTTAAATGGACTTCATATTCGTTCACTTACATTTTGCCCAGACTACCTTAAATCCAACAAGTTACCCTGATAAGCCAGTAACCCTGCTGCATAGTACAGGCCCCTCGAAATCTACCCAACTAGGCCATGCAGGCCTAATTGAACACACCTGGCACAACTTATCACCACTAAATGCTGACAATGTTTTTAAAGATAGCTAATTTTACATATTTCATTTACAGGTTTTATTGAATTGGACCTATTTTAACTCTGAGGCCATTTCATTAAAGGTTTTCAGAGGGAAAACATCTGTAAATTATTATGGAAGGATATTTTGAAAACAAAGTCTAAAATAGGGTAGATTTTTTATCATTCAACCTGGGTCTAAGGGGGATGCAAACTTTTGCACTGAACTGCATATATATTATCTCCAGACACACAACCATAAACTGAGAAATGAGTGAAACAAAAATTGTCCTCTGGTCTCTTTTTCCAGAGCTGTATATTAAATATAAGTGTAATTCATGTACAATTATACTTTTTTTAACCTTGATGGTAACACCTGCTCCAGCTCAGTGTCTTTCATGTAGAGAGGCTGCAGAGGAGAGGAACTTAAGAGAGGTGAGCAAGATAAGCTATGCTCTGCAGCCAATTTACATCAAAGGCACTGAAGTGGACCAGGTTGACAGGTTCAGGTTCCTGTGATTACAGATCTCCAATAACCTGAGATATTCAAGAAACATCATGCAGTGCCTCAGCAGTGCCTGCATTTTATAAGACTGCTGAAAAAGGATGGACTGAACTTTCAGTCCCTTACCCAGGTCTACAGAGGTATCACTGGCCAAAGGCATCACTATGTGGTTTGGAGACACCATACACTGTGAAAGGAAAGCTCTACACGCCTACAGAGAAGATAACAGGTGTATATCTGCCCCCATGGAGACTATACACCCACCTCTGCAGGAACAGAGCACGGGCCATTCTCAGACATTCTCTGCCATTCTCAGTGGCGGAAAAAAACATCACTCATTTTACACGCTTTCCGACACATATGATCGATCTATCGTTCATCCATTCATTTGGGGTTTTTAAATATCTCGGGTGTGCGCACTAAGTACGACTATTCAAGTCTGTATTGTATGAGTCTTGATTAGTTAAAGCTGAACTGTGTTAGTGGAGTTTGAGTCTGACATTTTTGGGGAAAGTCTGGCTTTCTTTAGCTACTTTCATGGAATACCCCCCAGTACTTAGAACCTCCAGAGAGAAAACAAGCCAACTACAAAAAACAATGTTATAGCTCTTCATTTGCAAAACAGACAAAATGCAAAGATATTACAGTTAGTGCAAACAGTAAACAAACAAGTAAAAATAATCTTGGCGGTCCATGAAAACTTGTTGCCTTCTAATCTTTCAGTTTGCGTAGTCACCAAAAAGAAATATTGCATTCATGACTGTAGGCTATTTATACAGTCATGTGAAAAAGAAAGTACACCCTAACCAATTGTAAGGTTTTATGTAACAGCCACACATGACATATTACACTGTGTCATTATTTAGTTATTTAAGGAACCAATGTGTGAAGAATTAAGTATAAGGCCATCTCCAAAAAATTTTAAGTCCATAATTCTACAATGGGAAAGATTCTTCACAAGTGGAAAACATTCAGGGCAGCTGCCAATATTCCCAGGAGTGGACATCCCAGCAAATTCACCCCAAAGTCAGACTATGCAATGCTCAGTGAAACTGCAAAAAATACCCCAAGAGCTACATCTCAGACTCTACAGGCCTCATGTTTACATGCCTACAGGCATGTTAAATGCTAAAGTTTATGATAATACAATTAGGAAAAGACTGAAGAAGTATGGCTTGTTTGGAAGGGTTGCCAGGAGAAAGCCTCTTCTCTTTACAAACAATATAGCAGCATGGGTTAGGTTTGCAAAGTTGCATCTGAATAAACCACAAGACTTCTGGAACAATGTCCTTTGGACAGAAGAGACCAAAGTGGAGATGTTTGGCCATAATTCAGAGTGGCATGTTTGGTGAAAACCAAACACAACATACAGTATCAGCACAAACACCTCATACCAACTGTCAAGCAGGCTGGTGGAGGGGAGATGATTTAGACTTCTGTTGCAGCCACAGGACCTGGGCACCTTGCAGTCATTGAGTCAACCATGAACTCCTCTGTATACCAATGTATTGTACAGTCAAATGTGAGGTCATCTGTCCAATAGCTAAAGCTTGGCTGAAATTTGGTCATGCAGCAGGAAAAATGATCCCAAGCACACCAGCAAATCTGCAATAGAATGGCTGAAAACAATCAAGGTGTTTCAATAGCTCAGTCAAAGTTCAGACCTCAACCCAATTGAAATGCTGTGGCAGAACCTTAAGAGAGCTGTGTATAAATGAATGTCCACAAACTTCAATGAACTGAAGCAACGTTGTAAAGAAGAATGGGCCAATTCCTCCACAATGATGTGAGAGACTGATTAAGTTATACAGAAAACAATTATTTCAAGTTATTGATGCTAAAAGTGGTTCTACAGGCTATTGTACTTAGTTCTTCACACATGGCTTCTCCATTTTGGCTTTATTTTTGTTAAATGATGATACAGTAGAATCTGTTGTGTGTTTTACACCTGAGGTTAGATTTAAATAATTTTAGAACCTGGTAAGGGCCAGATAATTTTTTGTTATGTCCTGATTACGTAAAATCATAGAACTGAAAGGGGGTGTACTTTCCTTTTCAGGTGACTGTATATGTGGATCCATGTATTTGATGGTCAGATGCCTAATTCACAATTAGTGACAATTACAGGTGTTTTCAATTTGTTAGAAGGGGTGACAAGACACAGTATTTGAAATAGCAAATTAATTTCTCCATGGCAAATATGTAGTCTTTGGCATACACAAATAAATTTTAAGTAAATGAATTCCAATTAACATTATTAAGATTTGATGATTGGCATGCTAAAGCATGGCTTGGTGATATGTTTTGTAGGGGTGCAACGATTATTCAACATTGTCGACAAAAATCGACAATAAAAATAGTCGCCGACGAATTTGATTGTCGATAATTGTCGCCAGACGTATTTTTAAACGGAGTGAGACGTTTTCCTTCCTTTATACTTGTGCAATACTACCGCTTTCCAATAGACTGCACCAATACACCACACAGGTGAGATTCGCTCTTGCGCAATAGCATTCAGCAACAGGTAGAAGAATGGTGGCCACAAATCAGGCATCGTCGCATATTAAACGCTCTAAAGCCTCAAAGGCTTTTATGTCCGAAAACAAAGACGAGATCTACAAAAGGGTGAATAGCACGGACTTCTTGTTGTCTGGCGTATCTAATAATAAATAATAATAATAATAATAATAAATAATTATAACAACAACAACAATAATAATAGGGCATAATAATAGGCTAGTAGTAGTATATTTTACATTTTCAAAAAAGATCAGAATAGAACGTATTTTTGTTTGGAAGTCGGTGGTGTGTCATGAAGTGTCTCATTTGCTAAAAATTTTGCTAATAAAGGTCAGAAAACAGTGTAGAAAACCCATTGCTTAAATAAAGAAGCCAAAACTCTGAAGCTCAAGATTCAGGACAGTGGCTCCGATGTCGCAAGTGCTGCGAGAGCTTATGCTCCCTTAAAAATAAATAACAGCAGTTTAAGTCCGTTTTCTTGCTGTTAACAGAGGAATGGCAATGGGAAGCTGCTCTAAATTTCCCGTATTTTGGGTCAGGATCTTGGGATTTTTCAGCCTGCTTTAAAATGAGTTTTTATTTGTAAACATAGGCTATATAAATAGCTGATATGACAAGAAATTACCGTGCATTTTAACCCCTATACCGCAAATGAAGTACGAATTAGCATATACAGGTTAAAATGCATGATAATTTCTTGTCATATCAGCACAAATGCACATAAAATACATATTTGCACTGTCACAGCAAAAGATTGCCGCACGTATCGCTTATAAAAGGTGAATGCGTACTTGCGTACCAGTTATATGCAGCCCTCATTATAACAAATATTGTATCGGAAATTCGGATCGGTGCCGATCCAGACCTATTTGACGGATCGGGTATCAGCCATGTGTGACCAATCCACATCCTATACTTACTTATTTAGTTTTTGGCAATCTCTAAAAAGAAACCTCCCATTTCGTGTTAAATCTATTTGCACAATCAATCGCACAACAGCTCTTTCCCATTTTACATGTGTTGTTTTGCGGCATTGATGTCGAACAATAACCTCATGCTAAATGTAAAAGCTGGTAGCTAAATAGGAGCCATTTTATAATTATGCAATTTATAATCCGATTAGTCGACTAATCGTTTTAATAGTCGATGACTAATCGACTATCAAAATAGTCGTTAGTTGCAGCCCTAATATATTGTACGTGTGTGCATAATCATTTAGCTGGTTTACCAGCATTTCCCACCTTTTCAATTGGTGGCATATTTTCCCTGTTTATCCAAAATGTTGCCATATATATTTTTTCTAGTGCTGTCAAATGATTAAATTTTTTAATCAGATTAATCACAGGGTTCCTGTGGATTAATTTTGATTAATCATGATTAAATATCATTCATTTTTAATCTATATTAATCACATTTAATTTTGCATGAGCAAACAGACTCAAGAAAAAAGGGAATATATATGCACTTAACATGTTTATTGAACATCTTGAACATGAGTCGGATGCATTCCATCTGCCACAGAAGTGCAATACCATGGACCCATATCAAAAAGCAAGATTTTTTGCTTAGCCGGACAACTTGTCGGATTTAAGGTACCTCAGTTTAAATGGTCTTTATCTTCGTTCGCTTACAATTAGCACGAACTACTGTAAATCCGACAAATAATCCAACTAATCATGAAGTCCAATTCTAGCCTGGTTAATTGCCATTGTTAGCAGTATCAGTTGATAACACATTACGTGCGGTGCTTTACATATAAAACTCCGTAGCAACACATCCACAGATAAGTTGGACGGTATAGCGTGTGCGACCGATTTAATGAGCCACAAATGAGAAGTAGTGCTTACACAGTATAAGACTACAACTTTCCCTTCTGTTGGTAAAGGGCGCAGCCATCTTGGATTCTGAACTCGGGATCCTCTGAGCTGCTCCGAGATATTTCTTGGATGTCTGAGAAACGCCAAGAGCAGAGAAACGGGACCGCATGTAGTCACTTCCGGCTTCAAAACTCCGGAATCCGACTCGGAATACAAGTTCCGAGGGGAAATGGAACGCACTAAAACTACCCGAAATGGGTTGACAGAGACATTTCAGTGATTTGAATCATTCTGCGCTGCAGATGGGATAATTGCGTTAAAAATTTTAATCAGATTAATCATGATGATGGATTAATCCGCGTTAACCCGTTAATTTTGACAGCCCTAATTTTTTCACATCAATATTTTTTTTAAAATATAGGATTTTGTGTTGTATTTTCTTTTTGGATCCCCTACTACTGGTTTAGAGCAAGGTCACATAAAGCTTGCCCAGCCCAACAAAGTGGTGATAAAGCTGTAACAGTACTTTAATGCAGTACAGTACAGTTAAATTATGACCCTTGTTACAGCATACTGCGGCTGTGGTTTTCCCTTTATATGTTGTCAGGTCTTGCCCCTTAACCCTTTATGCTTACAGCTCTTTCTCGGCTATTTCTGTCTGTTTTAAGGAACCTTAATAAAGCATAAAACAAATCACACATTGTATGTTGAATTTAAGGACAATCTGTAAACTGTTGCTTACAAAAAGGAACATCTACAGGGAGGAAAATCTCATTTCAGTTTCTGTAAAGATGAAAAGTTCATAAACACATTACAGAGAAAAAAATACTCTAGTTTCCATTAAAAAAGAAAAAAAAACAATGTTCATTGAATTTAAATATGAGTCACTTCTGGTGTGGGATACACTGTGGTAGAGTGAATTTAAGTTTCAGATAAGGAATAATGCATTTGTTAAGTTATTCAGATACTTCTAAACAGAAAATGCGGTAGAGCTCATCTGTAGCCATGCATGACTAAGGTACTTGTCCACACTGTACTGTTTTCTCATTTTGACTTGGAGCAAATTATTAATGAGGTCAATTGCTCAGTCAAAGTTCAGACCTCAACCCAATGACACAGATTGTCAATGTAGATTCTGAAAAGCAAATGTCTACAGCAACACAGAAATATAAGTTATAGACAAAGCTATTGAAGAAGTACTTTCAGTAATAATTCAAGGCTCATATACACCTTGGATTCCTAATCTGGGCCCGTATTCACAAAGCATCTCCAGGCTAAAAGTAGCAACTAACTTGCTGATTTAGGAAAAACTCCTATAAATAATGGGCGTGTCAGTCCTCATTTTTTTGATTGAGAGCAATTCACAAAGCCCCTTAGCAATAAAACTGGCACCTAAGTCTGGGAGAACTAAAAAGTAGTCCAGAGGACTCCTAAGTCACTAAGACCTATTTACAAACAGCCGCAAAATGGCTGCTGTCAATCTATATCCCAATGTCATGGAAACATAAAACGAAAGCTGAATTACTTAAAGGATACCGCTTTAGTCAGGAGGGAATAATGATTCTCAGGCAGATTACCATGTAATTGACATTTGTATATTTATTACATGACTATAAGGTAATAAAACGGACAGCGTTGCTATGTACTGAATTGACTCGTGCAAAATACAGTACAGCTGTTTCAAATGCTTTTCAAATTACTGAACTGTGTATAAGTATAATATGCTATAATACAGTACTGTACATAAAATTGACCTTACTGTAATTTCGTTGCTGTGTCTCATTGGCTTGGTTTTGGCAGTTTATCATAAGCTTTGTTGAGTCTATATTTGTCATTGAGAGAAAATGACTTTATTTTTCTCGCCATATTTTCTATGCACGCAGCATTAGCCTGAGGTAGCCAAAAGCAGATGGGTTACCACAAGGCAAAGTAGGGTGATCAATGTAAAGTAAAAAGAAAAAAACAAAAAAAAAATTCCATGTTACCATGTTTAAAAAAAATCAAAAATGAACACTGTAAGCGGACTACTTGATTACAATAAGCAAATTATTTAAATAGTTTTTGTACAGAAATGATTCTGTCCCAACCTTTTTATGCATATAAGCAGTTGATCACTATAAAGAAATTTACATCACATCCCCTTGCCCACAACCAGAAGTGGAAGCGGAAAACTGAAGTATGAATTGAATTATGCATTTACCTTAGCTGCTTCCTCTCTGTCTTCTCATCACTATTGGAAACATTATTGGAATCTGCTCATTTGCAGATTCTGGGGTGTTGAGAGGGGTCCATTTTTCTGTAAAGTGTTTCTATCAACCCTATGCTTTTTTGGAGGCAGGACATGTAATATGATCTGCTTAATCCACCTCACACTTAATTCACAGAACCCTGATCAGACCTAATTTGTATGGCACAAACTTCACACCCCCTTTCCTTCACTGCTGTTTCTAGCAGAGACATTCCTTTTAGTTTAATATTATTGCAGCTTTGATCATGTGCAGTCACACATCCTATTTATCAAGTGTTGGAACTACACTCAAAACCCTCTTGCCCATGTTGTTACTAATACTTGTACCTGTATAAATTTTAGCTATTTTTTAGCAAGTTTATGTTTCTAATGGGAGTGGCATGGTGATGCAGTGGTTAGTACTGTCGCCTCACACATCTCAGACCTGGATTTGACTCTCTGCCATGGTTCCATGTGTATGGAGTTATGTCCTCCCCGTGTCATCGTGGGTTTTCTTCCAGGTACACCAGTCTCCCCCCACAGTCCAAAAACATGCTCAGGCTAATTGGGATTACCAACGTGTGCATGTGTGAGTTACTAGCGTGTGAGTGTTGGTATCTATTTAAGTTTATACATTGTATAACTTTGTGCTGCATGTAGTAACTTACCAATAATGTAATAAAATTTCTGAATCAAAAACTTAATAACTGTGCATAATATAATAAGTAGCAAGTAATGTTATAACTACCATTAATGTATTAAAAATACTGCATTATTGGCAGTTATTGCATTAATGGTTTCCCATTTTCAATTCATCAGTCCAGATTCAGGTGAATTTCCATCTGCTTATTTAGTTCCTTTTTGAGAAACTCAATTTGGTGGGAAAATTGCCTTTATTAACATTATTGCCATGCCCCAAAGCTTAAGTCATCATAGTTGCATGACTTTCCTAAGACTCCCTTAATGCTTTTCCTAGTCTTTGTATTATCCCTGTGCATCACTTAGAGTAGTGCCTAAGATGTTTGTATGTTGCTAGGTCACCATTACCTGTACCTGACTTAAGCATCTACAGAGGTTCTGATGTAAACCCTCAATGCACACAGTATACTAGAGAAGACTTTTTGTGATGTCATTTCTGAACTGCTGTCATGGTGAGGCATCGTGCAAGCGGGAAAATTAAGGTGACGATCCACTTAGCAGCTCCAAGACAAGGGATTTATTAACAGAAACAACAAAGGGAAAACCACAAAAATAAAGGAACTACAAGGGGCCAGAACTAAATAGGCAAAATAACATACTGTAACAAGGAATCTTAAATCAACATGCTAGGAAAACCAAGCAACAAAAGGAGCAACTAGAAAAACAAAGAGACCATACATAGTAATGTGCGCTCTCCAAACATCACCATACAACTGCAATGAACCATCCAGGAATAGAACCAGAAAAGGCACTTAAATACAAAGCTAACAATACATGACCCAGGACAGGTGAGAATCATAACCAATTAACCAATCACAAGGACTCAGGGCAAACAAGGAATAACTGTGGCATATTATAATTAAACAGCACTATAGACTAGAGGTCGACCGATATATCGGGCCGATATTTAGCATTTTTTAATGTATCGGCATCGGCCGATATCCGAGTGCACTACGCCGATTTTCAGACAGGCACGGTTGCGGGCAGCCCAGTGTTATTGTTGCTGTGGAACACGTGACCCATGCTGCCTTGTGCAGGACAGCAGCCAGAAGTTTTGGAAGAGTCCTGGGATAAAACGGTAAGGCTTAAATTCTGATCTTTCAATGACCTGTTTATTTAAGTAGTTTGCTATGAAATGTTGCTTTAAAAGAAAACGCGAATTACGCTATTGGGAACTGGGGTAATGATAATGAGCCTTCAACCAACTGTAGCTTACAGGTAACATTAAGGATCATTGATTCTAATAGAGTTCGTTTTGTGCGCTTATTGGTGGGCTCACAGACGTTTTTTAATCGTTAAAAATCATTTTAATTGTTAACATTTTAATTATTACCATATCAGCCCGATGTTATCAGTTATGTTTTTTTTCTTGTGTCGGAGAGTTTCACTCTGTGAGTGTGTGGGGCGGAGCAGGCAGCTCTCAAATACTGCAGCGTGTGTGAGTTGCGTTACTCTGCCCTGATCACAGACAGCGCCGTCCTCGGAGACACAGAGCTGCTAAGAACAATGCATGGCGGAGAAAAGTGTTTGTTCGAAAGCGTGGTTACCATTTACTTGAGCTGATGCTGACAATGGTCCTTCTGTGCAACTTTTTTTCATTTGAGACCGGAGATTCAATCAATTTGTCAGACGTCTAGATAAAAAGTGCATGACTTTGCGCAGTTAGTTTCCTCATTAAACATGTCTATCCTTTATACGGGCTTATACGTAGACAACGTCACAATCACTAGGGGCTTATGTTGTCCTTGCATACAAGGCTGTGCAATACGACAGTTATTTTATTTTCCGGGATCACTAGATTCTGATTGTGAATTTGTCTTTAAGCTATCTGTCTGCTAACAACAGAAACAACATGTTAGTGTACACTACTCATCATACCATGATGCACTTAGTGTTTTTTTTTCTTCTTCAAAATGTATTAGAGTGTAATTGTTTTAATGTGCATGAAATACTGGAATTGTAGAATGAATTGAAGATGAAGGTACTATAATAAAAATTCTAACCTTGCATTTATTCTTCTGTTTTCGTAATTGCTGTCTGATGGCTGAACAAAAATCTAATCCTGTATGGCAGCATTTCACAAAGCCAACACCAGGAAAAGCCAGGTGCAATATCTGCAGCAGACTGGTGAGCTTGGGAGCTGAAGAATGAGTTTGCTGCTAAAGAGATTCTGATGCTGCTATCTTTATTGTTTATAAGTTTAAGTTGTTTATAAGTTGTATTGTGTTTTTGTTATTTAAGTTTATATTTAAATTTACACAAGTCAGTATTCAATAAATGCTAAGTTGAGAAATTTTGTGTATCGTTTGTTATTATTAATGTGATATTTTATCATGCAAATGGAGGGGAAAACGTCCAATTTTCGGCCAAAAAATATCGGCAGCATATATCGGCCATCGGCTGACCCTGACTCCTAAATATCGTCATCGGCATCGGCTATTGAAAAACCCATATCGGTCGACCTCTACTATAGACTAGGGAAAATTAAATACTGAGAGTTAACTGATCAAAGGAAAACTGATCAAACAGGGGACAAGGTGCAAAAAGACAAGGAACCAACTGAAATACAGAAACAACAAAAACAGGAAAGCACTGATAACCAATAACAAACACTATGGAAAGTAAAAAACAAACAAAGACAGAACAGGTGAGGCATGTTCTTTGCCACCTTCAAACACAGGACTAGCAGGTTCTTAATCTCAGAGCTGCATAGTCAGCCAACCAAGCTATGTGGTGGTCCACATAGGGGCTGAAGGGTCAGCGACAGGGGGGAGAACAGCATGGCCAGCAACACCTGCTAGCCAAATGGGGAGAAGATACAAAGTGCATGGACGGACTCTGTCAACTAAAGCAGTTTCTGTATTACTTCTAGCTGACATCAAGACTATGTTAATAAGAGGAGTTATTTTAGTCTCAGATACAGCAAGAGGATGCAGTGGTTTCTATTCTAGATAATTCCTGGATGGGTGTTAGTCTTCAGGTCATGTTAAATCTCCAATGCTTAAACAAGCAACAGATCTTTTAAGTATATTCAGCAAAATGATTACATCATCACAACTGTGGTAAAAGGTGCATCCTTTCATTTCTATTTCAGTTCACACTCCCTTGGACTGAATATAAATATTGTCTTCTCACTTTTAGGCTTTTTCTCACTTGTATCTAAGCAGCTACGCAGAGTGTCCATCCTCATTTACCCGGACTACAGTATATCAAGGCAAGAGACACAGAAGCAATGCCCATCATTTTGTTTCCTCAACCATTACAGCACTCAGGTATTACTTTCAGTCAAGAGATGGGCTCTCTCATTCAACAATACAGCATTTCCTTCCTTTATATTTCAGTCCTCTTTTTAGATCATTCATTCATCATGGGCTGTGATTCTTATAATACACAGGGTTCAAGCCCAATTGCTTTAAGCAAAGATTATAAAAGATTATGTAAAGATTGTACCAGAGCAAACACATTTCTGATTTTCCATTACAAAAGGTACTTCACATGGATTCCCAGAACCATACATTATAAACAGGTGAAACAAAAAAGCAGCCCAAAACAATCAAATGGCACAGTAATATGTTAAGGCCTACAATTTAGTCTTAGCAGTGTTGAAGAAAATAACTTAAAATGGAAACTTTTCAAGCTACAGGCTGCTCATAATTAAAAAACTACAGCCAAGCTTAATAAAGTAGCTACTACAAGCCATTAAGAAAAGCTTGTAAGCTATTATTTGTTCTGCAGTGTATTCCAGAACAATCAAAATATGATTTTAAAAATAATTTCTTTATTTGTAAACCAAGAGAAGATCTGTAAACTGATTCCTGTGTGAAAATAAGAAGCCATACAAAAAATGGTTAAGTGGTACATTGGGAGGAGCTTAAAGCTCTCCCCCATGTATGATGTCATAAGCGGGGGGGGGGGGGGGGCGTATCCTTTGTTCTGATTGGTCGAGGGTTATGGCCAATGGTATCATACATGCTTATGCCACGTATTGCCAATAGGGGGACGTATGGTTTGGGGAGATAAGGGTTGCTGTTAAACTTTAATAGAATAAAAATACATTACATGTATTTTATTAATGTGTTATTTTTAATTACGTTTTAAGGAATAATAAAACATATAGCAGGATGAACGTAAGCTAGCGCATACACGTCCAGCGGGGGTTCCGTCTGTCCGCAGTAGACACAAGCGCCCGACGTATTTTAAAAGAAGAAAGCCCCAAAATGTTTTAAACAAGAAAAACTTTAGTGTTATTTTTTAAAGAAAGAAAGAAAAAGCAGGCGTAATTTATACAAGTACAAACATGCCCTGAACAAAACAGTCAGAATTGACTGTATTCTGGATCGGATCACCGAACATGACATGCAGGAGACCTGTGTCGGTTGCTATATGAATTACTCGAGCCAGCGGAGGCACACATAAGAACATAAGAACTATACAAACGAGAGGAGGCCATTCGGCCCATCGAGCTCGCTTGGGGAGAACTTAACTAATAGCTCAGAGTTGTTAAAATCTTATCTAGCTCTGATTTAAAGGAACCCAAGGATTCAGCTTGCACTACGTTATCAGGAAGACTATTCCATACTCTGACTACACGCTGTGTAAAGAAGTGCTTCCTTAAATCCAGTTTGAAATGTTCTCCCGCTAATTTCCACCTATGGCCACGAGTTCTTGTATTTGAACTAATGCTGAAGTAACTATTCGGTTGAACAGCATCCAAACCTGTTAGAATCTTATAGACCTGGATCATGTCCCCCCTCAGTCTCCTTTGCTTGAGGCTGAACAGATGAAGACGTGCCTCTACGAACCTGAACCGTTTTACTTCTTTAACAATTTTGAAAAGTTGATCAAAAAGCTGTATAGACCATGGTTTAAGCCAGTGTTTCTTAAACTTTTTCTGTCATTCCCCACTTTGGAGGTATGGAAGGGTTGTAAGCCCCACCTGTCCCAAATCGTCCCCAACAAAATTGTAATAAACTGGGCTTTAAGTTTAACTGTTTAAACTGTTTTAACATTACTGTCACACCCTGCTCCGTCCGCTCCTGATGTGTGCCACGCCCCCTCATTATCCACGTGTGCTTTCCCGATCGTGCCCAGCTGTTCCTTGTTAGTTTGGCTTGTCTGCTGTATTTAGTCCGCGTCTGAGTATGTTACCCCAGATCCGTCATTAATGTTTGTTGATGTTTACTGTCGTGTTTCCCCGGTCCTGCTTCCAGAATAAAACCTCGTTTGCCTGCATTCTCGGCTTTGCTCGCTTGCTTCCCGGCTCGCTCGCTCGCTCGATCACAACAGAATGACGGATCTCAACAGCGACTCACCGCAGCAAGCCGAGGACGAGCGGCTCGGCTTGCTGCAAGAGGTGGTCTATTGGCTAAACCTGCCAGAGGTCCGTGAGGACCCTGGACTCCGGGACCTAGCCAGCAGAAGCGGGACCCTCTTTCAAGAGATGACCCCGCTCACGAGCGCGCACATCATAGCCGACGTGCGCGAACTTCTCCGTCAGCTTGGAGAGGGAGTGATGGAGAGGCGGCTCCAGCCGCTCGTTCTCTCCGGGGCAACCCCGTCGCAACCACCCAGACAACGCCGGAGAAAGAAGAGGTGCAAGGGGAAAGGAATGGAGGAGACCCCGACCGTCCTCCTGGGGGCCTGTTCATTACTCCCCGCCTGGGATGACACCGCCGCTGCACCGCCGGCAGCAACAGCTGCTGCTACCGCCGCTCTGCTCGCGGCACCACATGCTGCTGCTGCCGCCGCTCTGCCCGCGGCTGCGCTTGCTGCAGCTGCCGCCTCTCTGCCCGCGGCTGCGCTGCCTGCAGCTGCCGCCTCTCTGCCCACGGCGCCGCCTGCTGCAGCTTCTGCCGTTTTGCCAGCGGCACCGCCTGTCCTGCCTGTGCTGCCTGACCTGCCTGACCCGCCTGTCCTGCCTGACCCGCCTGTCCTGCCTGCTGCAGCTTCGGCCGCTCTGTCCGCGGCACCGCTTGCTGCAGCTTCTGCCGCTCTGCCCGCGGCACCGCCTGCTGCTACTGCTGCCTCACTGCCCGTGGCGACGCCTGTCCAGCCGGACCCGCCTGTCCAGCCTGTCCGGTCTGTCGTGCCTGTGGTCCCTGCAGCTGACGGCGTGCTCAAAGCGCCCTCCGGGGCGCCCCCTGCTGACCGCACGCCCGAAGAGGCCGCTCTGCCAGTGGCACCGCCTGCAGCTCCGGCCGTCGCCGCTCTGCCCGAGGTACCCGCTGGGGCGGCCCCTGCTGGTCGCTCGCCCGTCTCGCCTGACCCGCCCGTCTCGCCTGACCTGCCCGTCCTGCCCTGCTCACCTGACCAGCCCGTCCTGCCCTGCTCGCCAGCAGCCACGCCCGCGGCTCCCCCTGCTGATGCTGCCGCGCTGCCTGCGGCGGCCCTTGCGGACCGCTCGTCGGCCCTGCCCGTCTCGCCGGTCCAGCCCAGCTCGCCTGTCGGCACTGCAGCCACGCCCTCGACTGCCATCGCCGCTCTACCTGCAGCTGCCGTCGCCGCTCTGCCTGCAGCACCGCCTGCAGCTGGCCGCTTGCCTGAGGTGCCCACGGCGGCGCCCCCTGCTGGCCGCGTGATGGCGGCACCCGCTGCGGCGCCCCTTGCTGGCCGCGTGACGGCGGCGCCCGTTGCGGCGCCCCCTGCTGGTCGAACGCCCAAGGCGCCTGCCGAGGCGCCCCCTACTGGCCAAGTGACTGTGGCGGCCCCTACTGGCCAAGTGGCAGAGGCGCTCCCTCCTGTTCTGCCTGTCCTGCCGGCGCCTGTTCTGCCTGTCTCGCCTGTCCTGCCGGCGCCTGTTCTGCCTGTCTCGCCTGTCCTGCCGGCGCCTGTACTGTCTGCCTCGCCTATTCTGCCGGCACCGGAACTGCCCGAGGTGGCCAGGGTTATGCCCCCTGCTGGCCGCGTGATGGTGGCGCCCGCAGAGGCGCCCCCTGCTGGCTGCACACCCGAGGTGCCCACAGAGGCGCCCCCTGCTGGCCACACGCCCAAGGTGCCTGCCGAGGCGCCCCCTGCTGGCCAAGGGATGGCGGCGCCCGCCGAGGCGCCCCCTGCTGGCCACACGCCCACGGCCCCCCTTGAGGCCGGCTCTCCCGTCACGTCTGCGGCTCTGGCTGCGCTGCCTGTTGCCTCATTGGAGGCCCTGACTCCTTTGCCCTTACCCCGGCAAGGCTGACACCCTCTCAGTATCTCGTAGGGGCCGGGGACATAGACGTCGGGCCCGGGTCCCGCCCGCTCTGCCCCCGGGCTCGCCCGTTCGACCCCTGGCAGTGGCTCGGTGGCTGCCTGCGGGTCCTGCGCCTCGGGGTCGGCGGTCGCCGCCGGGTCCCCCCCTGGTTCCTTGGTGCCGGTCCTCGGCCCTGCCTCCGGCTCCGTGTCGGCCGCCTCCGGGCCCCCCTGCTCCGGCTTGGCGTCGGACGGCGCCTTCGCCGGCTCCGGCTGTGCCTCCGCCTGCCGCAGCTTCCCCCTCCTGCACCGGTGTTCCCTCCTGCTCCCTCCATGTCCCCTCCGTCACTCCCTCGTCCCGTTCCCTTGGTCCCTGGGTGCTCCCCTCCGGCTCCCTCCTTCCTCTCGCCTGCGGCCCCTCCGGCCGCTGCCCGTCGCCCGCCTGGGTTCCCTTGGGCTCTCCTGCTTCCTCCTCCCTTTCCCTCCGTCCCGCCTGTTTCTGCTCCTCCTCCCTCTGTGCCTCCTCCGTTCCCTTCTGGTCCCTTTGTCTGTCCTGTCTTTGCTCCTTGTCCCTCGGTGTCTCCTGTGTTCACTCCTTGCCCTGTTGTTCCTCCGTTGTCTGTTCCTTCTGTGTCTCCTTTCTCGGTCTGTCTGTCTGCCTTCCCGGTTCTTTGTCGTGTCCTGTCTTTCGTTTCGTCCTTGTTCTTGTTCTGTGTTTCGGTCTTGTTCCCAGTTCTTCGTTGATGGTTTTTGGTTTTGTCTTTCAGGTCCGGAGTGCGCGCCTTTGGGGGGGGTTCTGTCACACCCTGCTCCGTCCGCTCCTGATGTGTGCCACGCCCCCTCATTATCCACGTGTGCTTTCCCGATCGTGCCCAGCTGTTCCTTGTTAGTTTGGCTTGTCTGCTGTATTTAGTCCGCGTCTGAGTATGTTACCCCAGATCCATCATTAATGTTTGTTGATGTTTACTGTCGTGTTTCCCCGGTCCTGCTTCCAGAATAAAACCTCGTTTGCCTGCATTCTCGGCTTTGCTCGCTTGCTTCCTGGCTCGCTCGCTCGCTCGATCACAACAATTACATTTTAAAACCGTAACTTCATATAACAGCATTAAAATCTTTCACACATGGAACCTAAATAAAACATCTAATAAAACTACAAATATATTATCACTTTGCATGAAATAACACTTTGTTCAAACATATATGATAACTATAATAATAATGCATTTATGTTTGCATTTTACCTCTGATAAACTCAATTTAGAAACAAAGAAAATAAAAGTTGTGTTTTCTTTATATTTTATATATTATATTACTTTATATTTTTTTTACTATTTTAGTGGCTGCAATGAGCCTGTTTTGTAGCACACATGTTTTCAAAACGAGGTTGAAGGCTTGATACTGCCACTCTCAAGTCATGCTCAATTCTAAGATGAGATCTGTATTTTGTTTTCAGTGAAGCAACAGCTGAAAATCCGATCTCGCAAAGGTAGGATGTAGCAAAAGGAAGAAGAATGGCCAGACTCCTCTGCCCAATGAGTGGATACTCTTTCTCCACTCCAAGCCAGAATTCACTCAGTGTCTGAGCTGGAAACCTCAGCCTAAAAGTGGAGTCACTCGTCATCATGTATTGGTCCTCTTCTGCAGAGCTGAAATCTGCAGGTGCTGCAGATAGAATGAGTTTGACAGCAATATATTAAACATATATTATAAATAAGTGTACAATATATAACTATAATAAAAAGTCGTAAATAAAACTCAAATACAAACCTGGTGTATTAAATGGATCGATAATCCAGTCATACTGCATGCTGTTGTTTGGAAAGTATTTTTGAAACAATTGTGTCAATGTAGAGATGTGCAGTTTGATACAAGGGATCACTGTGGTGGCTCCGGAGGTACTGGTTTCAGAAATTTCATGCAGATTCTCAAAGGCAGCAGTATTTCCTTCATCAAGGTGCCTGCCCCATACATCAAGCTTTCGGATAAATGCAGTGATCTTGTCTGCTAGGTGAGGTAGGTGCTTGTCTTTGCCTTGAAGCTGAAGATTTCATTCGTTTAGCTTTCCAAATACATCGCTAAGATAGGCCAGTGTCATTAGAAATTGTTCATCCCTGAACTTGCCTGAAATGTCATACACACGTTCCGCTTCCAAGAAAGCCAGAATCTCCGCTCTAAGCTCAAAAACTTGCGACAACACTTTGCCGCGGGACAGCCACCTTGCATCGCTGTGAAATAACACGGCTGTATGATCAGCTCCCATCTCCTCACAAAGTGCGGAGAACAGTCGCGCTTTCAGGGGTCGGGTTTTGATGAAATTGACTGCGCTCACAACGACAGTCAAGATGTCGTTTAGTTCGGGGCTGAGCTGCTTTGATGCCAGAGCTTCCCTGTGAATAACACAGTGTGCCCATTGCACTTCTGGGGCGACCCTTTTTATAAGTGCTTGCAGTCCTTTTCTTTTTCCTGCCATCGTCTGAGCACCGTCAGAGCAAAAGCCTATACAGTTTTCCCATTTCAGACCATGTTCTGTGAGATAACTGTCAAGAATCTTAAAGAGTTCATCAGCCGTCGCCCTGGTTTGGACATACTTGCAAAACAGCAAATCCTCTCTCAGTGACTCAGAGCATACAAAATGGACATATGAAATAAACAAACAATCTTGATTGCTGACAGTAGCCTCGTCTACTTGCAGTGCAAATCGTGTGTCTCTTAGTTTTTCCACGAATTGGTCCTCGAGATCATTTGAAATGTCGCATATACGTTTTGCAACGGTATCGTTTGACAGGGGTATAGTTTTCAATTTGGCAGCACTCGTCTCATCCAGCATAACTGACACCATGTCAAGAGCAGCGGGGAGAATGAGCTGCTCAGCTATCGTGTGTGGTTTCTTGCAACGGGCAATCCTGTACGCAACTTTGAAAGAAGCCATCTGTGCATTTTTATTAACTGAGGTAGATTTTACCATTCGACTTTCCTGTTGATGATATTCCGAGAGTTTTCTTTGGAAGAAGTCAAGCGGTTTATTCATGTGTTTGGGATGTTTTGTCTCTAAATGCCGTCTTAATTTGTTGGGTCTCATGCTGTCTGCAGCTAAAGTTTTGAGACACAGAACACATACAGGTCTCTCATCTGCCCCCACCACAACAGCTGTAAATCCAAGAGCAAGATATGCCTCATCATATTTTCTTTTTGGTTGGCCTTTTTGATGATTAGGTCTACTGTCTGTCTTGGTTTTCTCTGTCGGCGCCGAATCTCCAGTTTTCTTTTCGTTCAGGGTAACAAACCTATCCATTTTAATTATACCTGCAACTGTGTACCGCCTCTCCACATTTAATTATTCTGCTTCAATTACTCCGACGTAAAATCACTGTCGTAAAGTACTGTGGTTCCACGTGACATTTTCAATGCCATTCGTTCGCTGATGTTGTTTTAATTTAGGATTACGTTTAAATGTGTCTTTGTTTTGTTTTGTGTGTATGGTAATTAAATGAATGAATTAATAGATTTAATAACACAAATGAAAAAAATAAATGAATAAACAAAAAAGTCCCCCTGTATTTCGCTCCCCACTTGTCACGTCTCTGTTCCCCACCAGAGGGGCGCGCCCCACACTTTAAGAAACACTGGTTTAAGCATATCATCACGAAAGCGGTAGCGATGTTTCACCTTCACCCCGCACCTGTGAAAGTCCAGGGAGCTCTTGCGGCAGTCATTTGTGATCTTAAAGATGAAATTAACGTACGGGAAAAATTGCGCGAGCTGAAACGTGATGTTGAAGGGAAAGATTATGAGTGTGCTGTAGATGGTGAAATGAGTGATTTCTGGGATATGCAGACTCTGGCTGGTGTGTAAATGCTGAACTATGTCTGTCTGTCAAAATGTGATTGGCTGGCAATTTTTACATGCTTTCTAAATAAAATGAGTTGAATCATGAAAATACTGTGTCATTATTGCTAGAGGTTCACGATGGATAACAAGCACTTGAAACGTGTCTATTATACGCCATCAAACCCTGAGTCATTTGGTGGTGTCGATAGATTATACAGATCACTGATAGATGAAGAAGGGGTCTATAATATAAATAAGAAGCAAGTTGCGACATGGCTGTCTGGTGAAGATGCATACACATTATATAAACCGATCAGATTTAACTTTAAAAGGAATAGAGTCTTTGTGACTAATATCGATTCTCAATGGCAAGCTGACTTGGTGGATATGTCGGCTTACGCGGACCAGAATGATGATTTTAAATACATGTTGACATGCATAGATATTCTATCGAAATACGCATGGATGCGCTGCCTTAAAAGCAAGACAGGTGCAGAGGTAAAGAAAGTGTTTGAAAACATTCTCTCTGAAGGCAGGATACCCAAAAAGCTACAAACCGAGTTTTTTAACACATCGTTTCATAAGCTTACGGAGAAACATGGGATAATACATTTCGCAACCGGTAATGATGTCAAGGCATCCATAGTAGAAAGATTTAACCGTACTTTAAAGACACAAATGTGGCGCTATTTTACGGCTTATAATACAAGAAGGTATGATCTGGCGAGTGCTTACAATAACACCTGCCACAGTACCATTAAAATGAAGCTGGTGAAGGTTAATAGGCAGAATGCCGCCCAGGTCTTCAACAACATATATGCAGGGTTCGTACGGTCATGAAAAACCTGGAAAAGTCATGGAATTTTAAAATGGCAATTTCCAGGCCTGGAAAAGTTTTGGAAAATGAATAAACTCAGAAAGTTTTGGAAAAGTCATGGAAATTTGTTTTTCAAAAATATCCGTGTACTTGAATTTGTTCAATTGATAATATTGGTTTTCAAATTGCAATAATTTTTTCGTTCGGGCGATCAGTCACATCCCAGTCAGCACAAGTACGTCGCTGATAAGTTTTTTTAAGGTCGGTATTTAGTAGCTTTTCAGTCATTTGCACATTGGGCGTTTAAGCGAGCAACACTTTTCAACACCGCGACGATCCGACGTTTTCGCGAATAAAACGCGATGCTTCGTAATGGAACGCGATCCAAATGCGACCATCCGCTGTTTATGCTCTTGTACTTGTGCTGACAGGGATCACGTGACATGTTATCTGCTTGGGGCAACTCAGTTGCAGCTGAGCAAAAATAAACAATGCCGGGAAAATGTCGCTTTAATAATGTTTGGCTTCAATCTGAAAAGTATAATGCATGGCTTGAGAAAGACCAGGACCCGGGAC